>NC_089235.1:20783378-20810878 GCF_963924675.1 Phocoena phocoena
TTTAAGGGCCAGGGAATGGTACAGGAAGAGGTGAATGGTTAGTGTATCAGATAAGTGCTTGGGCCCATAATTGATAAGCAAATTGTGTGGTTGAGCTTAATTAATGACTTCATGACTTCTCTTTTCACTAAGATACATGAATTGTGATTTTTTTTTACTTTTTATGTTGAGCTGTAAACACCTGATCTTCGTCCAGTGGTTCTGTTTTGTTTTGTTTTCTTCTGTTTTTTCTGTAGGAGTTTTTACCTCCAACTTTATTTTAAGAGTGATTCCTCTCAAGTGGATCTGCACATTCTTAGTTATTCATTTTTATCTTTATAATGAATGAAATGTAATAGCCATAATGTGTTTAGCAAAATTTAAGCATATAAATTGTCATCTTCGAACACAAGAGTAATTAAGTTTTCTTTAAGACCATTTTCTTATGTCGATTATAAAACTGTGTCTTCAGAAAGACAGACTAACCTGTCAGCTGGGTGGGAAAATTGATATTTAGAAGGAGTAAAGAAAAAAACACAAGCCTAGTGGTTAGGCTGTCTTTTACTTTTCAGTTGGCATTGTGTATACATACTTTGGATGGAAGATTTTTTGACTTATTAATTTCTTATCACTCTGCAGCATATGCCTTAAACATAAGCATTTCCCCCTTGGCATCAACTTTAAGCTTATTTCCAGTGATATTTAAATGTGTGACTATAAAATATTTCAACTGGCATTTTCTTACTCGTTAGCAGCTGATACCACAACCTCCAAACATCCATTAAAAAGAGAAAGATTTGTTTGATAATATCGATTAATAGGAAAGTGATCACAAGGCTAGGAGTAAAAGTTTTAGGCGGACACAAGCAACTTGGTTCCTAATTGGAAAATTACATAAACAGACAGATTTTCAATAAGAATGTTAGCCTTCAGTTGAATTCCATAAAGTATATTGAGTGTAGCTTAACATGTTTAATTTCAGACATCACCAACAGTAATCAGATAGGGATTTCAGAAAACAATTTATTCCATTTCAATGGAATTTCCATTTTACTAGCTAGTAATCTCAAATATGTAAATGGTAGCCAAAGCTGGATATGATGCTTCAGTTAAGAATTTTTTTTTTTTTTTTTTTTTGCCCATTGTTTCTTCTAGCATCTTCTTGCCAAATCTTCTGGAGCGCTTGTAATTTCCTCTGTACAGAGCCCAACAGGCTCATCAGCAGCAGAAGGTAAACATAATAGATGTGAGGAATTTCTGGAGATTTATGAGGTTTAGTTTTTTTTTTTTGAAATGTACACTCTGTCTGGCTATGCTAGTACACGGCCACATGTGGACTCTATGAATTGAAAAATGTTATAAATGGGGCATCACTTACCCCTTGTTAAGAATAAGGTTTAGGAACGAAAGATGTTTTCTGTGAGAGTGAAGATTACTGGTTTCTGAATTATAGCAGTGCAGTGGAGATGAAAAGAAATAATAAATACTTTAAACCTTAAATTTTTAATCTTGTAATTTGATATGGATTCATTTTCCCTTCGTTTAAATATATTAAATTTTTATCTTTCTGTACCTCCTTAAACTTCTCTGATTTCCATTTCTCATATTGGGAAATAAAATGGGTATCTGTACAAAACATCCCAACAATATCAGACAACTTCTAATGAAGACTATTGACATTGCTGACATTTGGCATGATGTACTGCCAAAAAGGAAATTAAAAAGTACAAGCTATTATCCTAAAGACCATCTGTTTATGAAAATAGTTGATTTCACATCACTTTGTTAAGCATAAAAACAACCCCTGGTGAAGGACAGAATATGCCTTTCTTGTAATCAAGAGAGTTTTATTGCTAGTTAAAATGCTCCTTTAACTTTTTCAGGGTCTCTATTGATATTAATTAAGCAGCTTCAATGCTATAAACATCTCAAGCATTAGAGTGCAAGTTATTCTTCTATACCAGGCATTGCTTTACATCTTTTCTTTTACATATATCTTGCTAGCAGAGAATAGCACAGCATTAGTAAAAGAGCACAGAAAGGCCTCTTATTCTTGCCATTGTTTGCCAGTGGGGTTGCCTGATGGAAAGGCTTATAATCATGGTTGCAATTTTGTCCTGGCCCTAAAAAATGGCATCATTTTCAAGGACTTACATAAATGATAGCATGAATCTTACGGAGATAATTATTATTAAGAACATCACTTTAACCTGAATCACCCTCCACAGAGTGCTGGAAAAGGGAGAAAGGTAATCTTTTATCAAAGGCATATTTTAATAGACGCTCATCTGACTTTGGAGATGACCAGCCCTTGAAGTGTTGTTGCATGATGCATTTAAAATCAAAAGAACTTTGCTTGGTTGCCTCATGATTTTGTTTTTCCTGAACGACGGTGCTTCCAACCACAGCTTATTGAAATGCCAACCATTTGAATATAAGCTTTAGAAGAATAACACACCCTAGTGTTGTTTTCTTTTTTAAAAAAATATTGATTTTTTTTTTTTTTTTTATCTCTCTTCATTCAGTGATACCGTGAAGCTAGTCTAAGACTGGGAAACATGAATGTTTTATTTTGCTGCATTCTCATGTAATGTATATAAAATATGTGTGCGCCTTAAAAGCATGATTGTATCTTTGGAAATAAGAGTAAAGGTAACATACTTCAAAGCAGAATGTAGAATAGCCGTCATTGGAAAACACCATTTAATTATTAATGAAGCCAAGATATTGCCTTGAAATGAAGATAGGCTTTAGTTTAGTTTTGTGATATCTTAAAACAAAGTAAATAATGACTTCTTTTCTCTAATCCAATTCACATGGGGCTACCAGTTCTCAACATGGTAAATACAAATAAATATGTTAAAAATCTTAAATTAAGCAATTTGGTTATTTCCCATTTTTTTAAGCTTCACGTGTGTTTCTCATCTCTGGTTATTTTGGAAGCAGGATTACTGCCTAGCAATTTCCTCTTGTCCGTGAAAATAGTGTATAGAAGGTGAAGTAATACAATGGTGTTAATCCAGCTTTTTAAAATAATCAGCTTCCTATGCATATAATATTTATGTTATTGTCTGTGCAGGAGATTCTTTTTCTAGAACCATTCTATAGCTACCAAATTTCTTTTTTGACAAATGAAATTGGATTCCTAAGTCACAGCTGTGTATGCCAGTTGATGTATTGCTGTAGGATTGATAATTCATAAAAGCCCAGCACTTTTGGGGGGTTAATTTTTTTTAGGTATGATAAAATAAGGCTGCCTGCTAGATTTTTTTTCATTTTTGTTATCTAAGTTTTACCAGGTTGAGACTAGTTATTGACTCAGTAAATGTAAAAAGGAAAAAGTTGATATGCCGTCAATATTAATATAGATGTCAGCCAACACTGGTCCCTAATGTATGTAAGAGCAAGTATTTTTT
Source organism: Phocoena phocoena (assembly GCF_963924675.1). NCBI lineage: Eukaryota > Metazoa > Chordata > Mammalia > Artiodactyla > Phocoenidae > Phocoena > Phocoena phocoena. Next base: position 20,786,774 of record NC_089235.1, read on the forward strand.
ACCTTGATACAGGAAGGCAGTCATGTGTGAGATTTAATATACATCCTAACCTGTCTTGTCACTGCTGTAGCCATGGGTGATGTGGTAATGCGTGGGCCGCCATTTTCTTTTTCTCCTTACACAATGGACTATATACCCATGAATGACAGTCAAGCTCCGCTCTGTAATTATTTTGAGGACAGTTAGAAATACTGCAGGGTTACCTTTAGACTTAAAGTCTTTGACTGATTTAAACATCCAAGCAACATGTAATTAACAAAAACAAGCATCCTTTAAATGTCCATTTTTAAGCATACTGAGCATTATTCTTTGAAAAAAAAAACATTCATGAAATATTTTTATTATATTTAAATGCAGTAAAGTAACTGAATTGGCTTGAGTTCCTACTTTTCCCCAAGACTGTCCACATTTTAACGGAGTGTGCCAATGCATTTTTGAAGTAGCTTATCTTATATCCTTTTCCTTGATCAGAGTTTCTGTCATGAAAATGACAAAGTTCAACAAAATAAAATATGAAATACATAGCCTACAGTTAATATCATTTAGATCTCTTCATTTCTAATAAATGTAAATATTTAAACAGTGCTACTTTTTATTCTGGGAAATATTTTATGAAATTTTAAAACCCTAAAAAGGGAGTCCAAACAGACATAATTTTTAATTATTGGGACCAAAAGTATAATTTTATTTACATAAATTATAATGTACTAGATATTTTGAACATATTCTGTCAGTGTTGTCTACAGAAGCTAAAGTAGCACTGTGTATCATCACTCTATAATGAAAATTAAAAGCAGTGGTAAAATTTGTCTGCAGATATTTGCTAGCAAATATTACCTTAGAAATAATCCCATTGGGAGAGGGGAAAAAAATCCCCCTATTTTTAGAATAAATGTTATAAATTTGCCTCCCTTCTTAAGTTTCCTACAAGTGGCTCTTCTTTTCTGAGAGTAGTAATATAAAGGCTAAATTGTTACCTTATGTTTTCATTGGGTAGGTTTGTGACCACTGACAGTTATAATTTACAAAAATTACAATGATTATGGACATTAACATACTTGACGGCAGCTATTATTTTTATTTGAAATACAAAGACTTTCAGTGGGTACTAGACATTAAGATCTTGTCTATAGATGCCAAGTGAGGTGGAGAATTGTGGCAATTGTTCAAAGAGTTTAAACGAAGGTGGCGTGTTTTTTTCAATTATGTGGATGGTTCAGATGCACATGGTTATTTAGCTTAAGTTCTCTAGTTTCCTGCTGTATGTCCTTTGCTACTTAACTGGTTATCTATTGCCAGTAAATCAATTAAGATTTTGACTCTGAATCTGAATGGGTTCACTGCGAATAAGAACAAAAGTAAATATTTGTTGGCCCTTGATTTCCTCAACTCATTTAATCCTCAAACAACTACTATGTTGCAGGTACTATTAGTATTACTATTTTACGAACAAGGAAACTGAGGCTTAGTGAGGTCAAGTCTATTGACAATTTACACAGCTCAGTTCTCCCAGTAATGTGGCTGCAGTTTGAAACACAGTCTGACTCCAGAATCCATGCTTTTAACTGTACTCTGGAAAATAATACTCTATGGGGAAAGAACAGACATTTTGAGACAAAACTTAAGAAAAAATAGAAAACATTTCCATGATAATCCCCTACTATTTGCAATCAGTGACAAAAGTTCTGTTTGTCATTCTCTTCTTCCTTTTACTCCACTCGCTATCATTCTCATCTGGGAAAACTACTAACCACATCCAGAATAGTTTCATATGGATACCTGATGTGAAGTTAGACATTTACTTTTTGAGTATTTTGGATAAAGAGACCATGTGAGCTTACAGTATGTAATTCAGTGGAATTTGTTTGAGGCTATTAGCTTTGATAAGACACAAACAACTCTAGGTACTGTAATATAATAAAGAGTAGACACATCAAAGTGTCAAATCTTGAAAGTGTCTATATTTTAAATGTTGTCTTCTAGAATCCATAGTGTCATGAGGTTTTGTTGTAACATCACGTGATAACTAAATCCTAGAAGAAAAAGCAATGTAAAAGATAATATTCTGTCATTCTCCAGCTAAGTTGTTGTGCAACATGTAATAATATGATCAAAGTAAAAACAGACAAAAAATCTGGATAATTGAGTTTCTGTGGGTGAAATTTGGGGCGAGGATCAGATTGCAATTTGAAAATTAGGAACCTCATGGCAAGAGTATGCCGTTGTTCACAGCTCTTTTGAGGGTGGGATGTTTGTTTGCCATGATGAAGAAAAGCTCAAAGCATGAGATTTATTGGCAGCAAACAATTATTTCAGGATTGCTGTCATTTTCTGGGAAGATCAAATGACCATTATATTTATTTGCTATAGATGGAGATTCAAAATCTGTTGACTCAGGGTTAGACAATCTCTTTTCTTGTAAATAGCAGAATCACTATGTATAAACACACACTCTATATCCTATATTTTAACTGTTTTGCATTGTTTTGATTCGGCAAAAATTTCACGGACTCTTAGTGGTGTTCTACTAGGTGAGAACCCAACAAAGAAATGTCTTCGTATCCCAGGAATTTACAGTTTAAGGAAAAACTGTGTTGAATGCGATCAAGTGTTATAAGATGGGTAAAAACAGGGCTGTGAGAACTCAGACACACAGGATGAGAGAGCCTTGAAATATGGGCAGGATTTCAACAGGAGAAGAAGGAAGTGGTTGGGTAATGATACTCCAGATGAAGTAAAATATGAAAGCTCCGAGTTTGAAAACCAAAGGATATGTTGGAGAGGTCAGTAGTGCAGTTTGGCTGAAACAAAGGGTACAAGATTAGGAGACAAGACTGGAAAGTATGACTGACAGCATGAGTCAGGCTTAGGAAAAGATAATTAAATGATTAATAATAATGAGGAGGAGGATATTGATGAGAGCAGAACTTTACTAAACAATCTCTATAGGCCCAGCACCATTTTAAATACTTTACATAGATGAGCTCAGTTATTCCTCACAGTAATGGTAAGCAAGTGGTACCATTATGTTCCTTATTTTACAAATCAGGATATTGAGGGCACCTGCGGGCTAAATAACCAGCCCAAGTTTACACACGTAGTAACTATCAGAGACCATGAAGACCCAAGGAGTTTGGAATTTTATTATTAAGGGAATATATCAGGTTGGACAGTAATATGGTCTTCCCTACTTAGAAAATCTTATTTCCTTCCCAAAATGAACCACATGCTGTACTCTTCTCATATTCTTCACTTGTGTAGTCCATATTTCCAGAAGCATCATTGCTTCTTTCTTTAACAATTCTCTGTATCTTTTTGTAGGCTAGCATTCATTCCCCCTTTCTTCATAATTGCAATATGAATTGATATATATCCCTCATCAGTGATCTTCTCTGGTACTTGTTGTATCATACAATTTAGCACCCAATTACATATTGAATTTTATTCTTTTTTTTTAATTTTATTAAAATACAGTTGATTTACAATGTTATGTTAGTTTCAGGTGTACAGCAGAGTGATTCGGTTATACATACATGTATGTATATGTGTATTCTTTTTTAGATTATTTTGCTTTATATGTTACTATGAGATATTAAGTATAGTTCCCTGTGCTATACAGTCCTTATTGGTTATCTATTTTATATGCAGTAGTATGTATATTTTAATCCCAAACCCCTAATTTTTTTTTTTTTAAGATGTTGGTGGTAGGAGTTTATTAATTAATTTTTTTTTTTTTTTTTTTTTTTTTTTGCTGTGTTGGGTCTTCGTTTCTGTGTGAGGGCTTTCTCTAGTTGTGGCAAGCGGGGGCCACTCGTCATCGCGGTGCGCGGGCCTCTCACTATTGCGGCCTCTCTTGTTGTGGAGCACAGACTCCAGACGCGCAGGCTCTCTAGTTGTGGCTCACGGGCCTAATCGCTCCGTGGCATGTGGGATCCTCCCAGACCAGGGCTCGAACCCGTGTCCCCTGCATTAGCAGGCAGATTCTTAACCACTGCGCCACCAGGGAAGCCCCCCAAACCCCTAATTTATCCCTCCCCCCTGAATCTTATTCTTTTTTATTTATTATTTATTTATTTATTTATTTATTTATTTATTTATTTATTTATTTATTTACTTTTGCGGTACGCGGGCCTCTCACCGCTGTGGCCTCTCCCGTTGCGGAGCACAGGCTTGGGACGCACAGGCTCAGCGGCCACGGCTCACGGGCCCAGCTGCTCCGCGGCATGTGGGATCTTCCCGGAGCGGGGCAAGAACCCGTGTCCCCTGCATCGGCAGGCGGACTGTCAACCACTGCGCCACCAGGGAAGCCCCTGATTCTTATTCTTGACCGTTAGTTTATACATTCTAGTTTTGCCTCATGGCTCTCAGTTTGGATTCCAGTATCTTTGAATATCTCTCCTGCTTCTAATAAATCTTCTACAGTGTCCAATTTATAGTAGGGACTCTGGTGGATTAATGCTAATGGTTTCTGGGTTAGTTCTGCTCAGGTAGACCTTGGGCACTGAAATGCCATTTTGGGGTACTTGGAGAGATAAGACAACTAACTTAGTTGAAATTGAATTTCTTCCCAATCAGTGCTTCCCAAAGTCACTTACCAGGCAATCTATATAATACCAAATTTAATAATCTCATTTTATTATCAAGAGCCAGGTTTTTTGTTCTTTGTATACACTTAGAAAAATGAACGGTTAAATATGAGGTTCTGGGGTTTGGACCATACTGAGTAAATTGTTTAACCTGATCATCATTACTGTGCTGCTTAATTTTTGGTTGAACTGATCAGATTGATTATTTTAGCATATTGTCAACACTGCCTTGAGGGTTAAATTGTACACTAATAAAATAATTCATGAAAACATTTATTTCATCCCAGTGTGTTATTTTGTATTCTGGAAGATTTAAGACCAAAGTATTTATTTGTCATTATGCCGGTAGACAAAGAAATCAGCTGGCTCAATATTAAGTGACTTCCATTATTGCATAGCTGTTGGCTCATGTTAGATTCAACTGACACACGATTGTAAAAGTCCTCAAAAGAGCAATCAGATGTTTTGGCCAAAATCCACTCCTGGATGAGTAGGAATTAATATCAAAGAGTGCACCAACAGACTGTTTTGACTATCTGCAAGATGGTAAACAAACATTTTGGCTAAATTCCGTCTTTTGATTATGACATAATAGAGCAATTTGAAAGAAACATTTGTATGAAGTGCTCTAATGGGGAATCATAGAACAAAATTACCAAGCATAATGAGTGAGCGTTAGATTATATCTGTGTTGTACAAAAACAATATTTTTTCAGGAAATAAACATGTGCATATCATGGAAGGCAATTGTTTTTAGCTTCCTGCGTTAATAAAGATAACTAAATGACTGCAAAATCTCATTTTCACTTTGTGCTGTGAAGACAGTACATTTAGCATTTAACGAGTTTAAATTGATTTATACAGTCAAAGTAAGCATTTCAGGACCAACACAGATCCATGGGTCAGAATCATCTAGTTTATTCATCTCCATTAATCAAATTACTTGGATAATTACCAAATCTCCATTTCAATTTGTGGATTTGAGATCGGAATTATCTTGATTTGTTTGTGTAAGGTTTCAGAAGTTTAATTTCTATGTGATTAATGGAACTGAAAATAATGATACATTTTAGAAATAATAGACTGTTCCATTAGTGTCTTTGTAGCCTGTCATAGAAATATGTAAATATATGTGCATATGCATTTGGAAAAATAATTTTTCAAATTCTAATGCACAAATGCATCTTCTGAGACTTTACAGTTTACTATGTAAATAAACATTTGGATTTCACTTAGAATGTATAATATTTGCTTGACTTTGTTTCAGATTTGATTTCATATGACATGCCAGCAACTTCTGAAAGAATCTCTTCCTCGTTACTATATAATTTATGTCAAAATATATGAGTTGTTCTATTGATGCCTATCTATATTTGCATATTGAGAAGCCTGGGAAAGTTGTTCTGTACATCTGGATGTATTTTTATAAGTTACTTTTATATAATTAAGTGGTTGAGAAAGTGAAATTTATAATAAAATTTGTTTAAGATTTTTATAATAATAATAATTTGTTAATTGCTACTCTGTATCAAGCACTGTGATGTACTTTATATGTCTTAACACATTTAACTTCATCACAGAAAAATTGAGGGCAAGACTATCTTTGTTTTTCAGCCTAGGAAACAGAGGCACATATATTTAATAATCTGACAAAAGTATACAGTTGAGAAATGATAGAGCTAGAGTCTTTATCCAAAATGGCTCCTGCATTCTTAACTGTTATCAAGTGTCACATAATGAATTATTATTAAAAATGATATTATTACAAGGTTAGCAAACCAAAGTATTCAAATATTAAAAATATTACAAAATCAAGGCCACGGGAAAAATAACATTTTTCTAAAATTTTCCATATAAGGAAATGTTACCTTGAGGTAAAACTTTGATACTTAAGGTTTAGAACTAAAGCACTGACAGTATTTAATTCTTTACTAATGAATCAAGTTTAGGTTCCAAGTTTTGGGAACTTGTTGAACAAATATCATTAGTTATCTTTTTCTTGGCCGGCTGGTATCTTTCTGGTAATGTAAAGGACAGCCCCATTTTAAATTCAGCAGCGTAATTCCCAAGTTGGAATAATTCAGTTACAGAAGCTTACCACCTTTTAGGTTCCCAGGGGCAAAGTTTGTGTCTCCATCCAGTCTCCTGTGAGCATAGGAGGATGGATTACTGGGGTCTTCCTTGGTTGACTAACAGCCATTCAACCAGAGAAGAATTTTTAAAGGGTCCAGGAGGCCTATGCTTTGCAGTTTTCTTTCTGGTTGTCTCTTTCATACTAGAATTCTTTGAGCAAAAATTTTCAGACAAGTTCTTCTGCTTAGTATTTTACTCCAATTTGCTAAAACAAAGACAAGTCAGAAACAAATCGAAAATTTGCTTGGTTAAAAGAAGCACAAAAGATTCCCCCACCTTCTCTTTGAGCAAAAAATGTCTTTTCCTTGCTATTCTTTGGGATATTTTTTGATCAGCCAGCTATATGTCGATTTCCAGAGTTGTGAGAATCTGACTTTATAAATTCTCCCTTCATTTTTTATACGGATCACCCCGAGCTGCTGAATGCAGCCACTTGGGGTATCTGTGGCATACCTCCACAGCTTATGGGGGTGGCCTAGAACATGAACTGTTTCAAATTAACCATTAGTCCTTATAGGTTTAAGTAAACTTGGGGGGAAAACTCTTGTCATTCTATTTTAAAGTAGAATGTTTGGGTTCTAATATAGAAAACTGCTTAGATAAATGGGAACATTTACATATAGCTTAATAACACATTTAGAAGTAATATTAGCCCTGTTTCATAATAAAGTTGAGGACAGTTTTATAGACATTTTTACTGTATTTCAATGTTGGGACAGTTCAGTCTTTGTATAAAGTACCAAACTTTTTAAGGAAGACAGGGTGGCAAAGTAAGGAAGAAAAATCATTATATGAGTACGTAGAAAACAGGATTTTAATTTCAGTCTTACTATTAACTGGGGGAAATCGTCTAACATCTCAGAGATTCTATTTCCTCATCTGTAAAATGAAGGTCGTGGCGTAAATTATCTCTAACCTCTATGATTTCAATGTCTACCTTTTAACCATATAATCCCTGAAACCTTTAAATCCTCAGACATAATTTTCAAATTTGAATTGTATTTTTTCAAGAGATTTTGAGACTTGGTTACAAAGGTGGCAACCTCATATATTTATTTTCCCTGGAAGAAGGTTGTAGAATCAGCTACAAATACTTCCAGAACTGGATGCTCTATGGCCAGAGCTCTGGTCCAACCTCAGCCATTCTATCATGAACAGTGATTCTGTAATGTAAGGGCAACAACAAATCTTGAAATAAAGACCATGTCAATTAATGCATGCAGGTGTGTCATTGAGGGGAGTGGGGAGAAGAAAGCAAGGAGTGGATTAATGCCAACAGACTTTACAGTTTTGAAGTAATTATTAGTAAGCCGTGCAGGTGTCTATTAAAACGAACTGACAATAAATCTTGGTTTGTCTTCTGAATATCGTTTTGATTTCACAAGTTCTGTGCCTCCAGGGGCAAAAGAAAATGACTCCAAGATTAATTACCACCATGGTTTACTCCCAATAAGAAATTTAACAGTGTTCGCTTTATTTGAATTTACTATTTCTGTTATTATGAATACAACCACTAATAAAGATTACAATTTAATCTCTCTAAAACTCTCTGGACAAGATGATGCGTTTCTTGGTGAAAAGAGGGTCCGGCATAGAGTATGGTCCTTAAGCAAACAGTTCTTTGGTTTGTCAGAGGTTATTTGTCCCCAGGGTATGCCCGCTGCAGATTTCTTCTTCCCAGGATTTTAGAAGGACGAAGGATGTAACAAGGTGTCTAGGGCTCTATTATTGTCTACTGGTCCTTAAGCAGAGTAACGAATCGCAGGTAAACTTAGCCACGGAGTGACACTTCTTCTAGCTTCCCCATCTGCTCTTTTTTGACACCTCTGCCATTAACTGTCATTTTCCTTTAAATATACGCTGAATCTGAAAGGCCAGTTCTACATCACATCATTTCAGATTAGGGGCAGTTCTTTTGAGTTGAGTACTGTTTAGGTGTCAGAAAGAAGTCCCTGACCTCTCTGGAAGCACATTGCCGCGGGGCCTTAATTAGCACTGACTCCAGCTATTACTGAAGAGAGGACAAAGGAGAACACATCATTTTTCTACTTAGGAAGTTAGCGTCTGACCTAATAACTTGTCCAGACTCGCAGGACACTGTAACCACACAATAACAATGGGCATTATTCTGCTGCTTCCGCCTCTTGTGAAGCATAGAATGAGAAGGAATTATGGTTACCAACCAAGGACCATTTTAGAGTTTCTTCTGCCTTTGATTAGGGGTGAACTAGTGATTGCCTTGGAAAAAAAAAAAAAAAAAAAAAAGGTGGCAGGCCTATAGATTTTCTCAAATATATGGACTTAAAATTATTTTAAATCATCCAGTGTGTGCCCATGCGTTTGTGTATGTAGTGATTTGTCAAATAGATTTTTAAAGAGAGTTTTCTTACTGCAAGAACAGTTTTTAAAAGTGACATAATGTATTTTGATATTATAAATCTCTACTTGATTTCAAATTGCAAACAGAGTGAAGTCTTCACTGCAAATGTGTATCTTTAAAAAGGAGACTTGTTTTAAGAAACAGACATAGTTTTGCTTTGCGCCTTATATAATTACAACAGATGAACTTTTGGAGGCATGGTGGCTATTGTAAAAACAATTTCAGTTTATCCACCTTTTCTAGGATCAGAAAGCCTAAAACACAGTTTAGTTTAGTATATTTGCCGTTCTTGGTTGGACTTAAGAGTCCCCATGTAAAAAGACTTAAAAAGAGGTTGACCTTAGTTTCACTGTGTTCCTGTTCCCTTCTCTTCCCTTTTCTTTTCTTTCCTTTTCTCTTTCCTTTCTTTTAAAACAATAATTTTGGTGGTAGTATCAATATTAAGATCATCGCTACTGAAGTATCAAAGACAAAGAAAAGCAATAAATAAGGAGAAATTAAGGGTGATACAAGTACACAAGACTGTTTTAATTAAGAAAGCTCTTTAAAAGTCACTGTTGAAGTAATTAATGCACTTCACTTAAAATTGATCCTCTCAAATAGGAAAACTTAAACTGATACCCTTTGGAAGCTTCTTTTCCGAGTCATAAATACAGCTAGCATATTAAGCATCTTGTGTTTTTACTTTAATAGAACTCTGTCCTCTATTGTAGTGATGTCTCTGTTACTTCTATTAGAAACACAGCATTTCTAATGTTTGAGGCTCAGCTATAAATATTTACCTGGGACTGAAGTTGGCATGGAAAGATCCCAATTTAAGCACTTCTATTAATTTTAATAACCATTTCTTGAATTGGAAATAATTTTGCACCACTGTAGCTAGAAGTTTAGAATGTTCTGCAATGATAAAGGATAAATATATGTATTCTCAAGTTCTCAACTGAAAATATAGAGTTTTTTGTCATACTTGCAGCATAGGCTGGTTTTATGTCAGATTCTGTTCTCTGAAGAGGTTTCCATACTTCTTACATGTAAGAAGAGGTTCTCACATACAGAATCTAAGAAAATGTGCTTTGGAGAATTCTTCTTTATATGTGGCCACAGATTTCTCCTGCTGCATGGCCCTGTATCCCCCTGTTGTTAAATGACAAAGTTTGGTCCTTAGAACACATGAACAGTGATGAGATCAATACAATAAACTCTATATACCCTAGATGATAAAACCAAACTTGAAAAATGTTATCATAGGAGACCATGATTGTTCCCTTTCATTAGTCATAACACTCCCCAGTTTTTTTAGAACCAAATTTCTAGTGTAAGCTAAGTATCAAACCATCTACTGAGAATTAAATGTAAATTTGTAGTTCTAGTTAAAGAGAATGTTTTATAAATACATTTTATGTGATTGTGTAATGAGCAAAAAAGAAAGAAATCCTACCAAACTTCTTCAACTCTTATTAAAATGGAAAGAGCTGGAGAAAGCTGCTGGTCTGTCATTCTTCCTCTTTAGTGGACAAATCAAGCCTGTCCCGAGTTGAAGCCCATCTCCGTAGACATTTTCACAATCCTGCTGTTGCTGGCCCAGCTGTCAGGCTGCTAAGAGAGACTCAAGTGCAAACTAGCCTTCTCCTCCCCGCCAGTCACATCAGCAGTGGCTTCAAGTCTGAGGAAAAAGGGAACACAAGATGCATCCCAGCTGTTCAGCGCATCATCCACTGTAATTATACCTGATAATAGAAGAACAGATTATTAAATACAAATCGGTGAAAATCTGAGTTTGGAAAATAATCTCTTCCTTTCATTTGACAATGTAGAAAAAAGTAAAAGTAGCTACCAAAGAAAAGAAAAATGGTTAATTTTAGGCCTTCTTGATCTTCACAACAAAAGTAATTCAACTTATTTAAATAAGTACTGGTTAATGCCTTTTTTAAAATAAGTATTAACAGCTTTAATTATTATTGGCATTTTTTTTCTTATTACGTTTTTTTTTAAATTTTATTTTATATTGGACTATAGTTGATTTACAATGTTGTGTTAGTTTCAGATGTACAGCAAAGTGATGCAGTTACACATACACATATATCTATGCTTTTTCAAATTCTTTTCCCACCTAGGTTATTACAGAATGTGGAGCAGAGTTCCCTGTGCTATACACAGGTCCTTGTTGGTTATCTATTTTAAATACAGTAGTGTGTATATTGTCAATCCCAAACTCCCAATTGATCCCTCCCCCTCCTCACCCCAGTTACTGCCTTTCAAATCACTCCAGGTTGTCTAACTTTTGTTTTGTCAGTTTTAAAGAGTTTTGTTCAATTTTTATGGAATACACACTATAGGACTAGTCTAAGTATCATTGTGAAAACTGATAAAACCGACCCTTTCATCGCAGGTATGGAGACTTTAGAAAAGGAGGGATTCAAAGAATTGGGTGATGGATTGGGAAAGGTCCTCTAGGGTTTTCCCCGCATGAAGCAGGAGATAAATGTTAATTTACACAGAGGATATTTGGGAATGCTTGTGGAATTATAAAAGTCTGGGAGCCTAAATTCTAAAGGTAAGGCAGGATAGGCAAGCATATCAACTGTCTTGAGAGGAAAGATTATATCGGGAAATAATGAAAATGATTTTGAAAACTATAGAGCTTTTATAGAAATTACATCACTTTAGATTACATAATTGAATATTACATACATATTATATTTATAGAAATTACATCATTTAACCATACAGAAGACATAGGTGATCTATATATATGTGTGTGTGTGTGTATACTTAATACAAATTAGGGTTTTTTCACTATAGTATAACTTCAAGGAAGTTCATTTTCCGGAAAACTCCCTAGTGTAACAATAAAATCTGTATTTTTGATCCTTTATTATAGACATATTGTCCAATAGGGATCAAGCTTTATCCTTGGGGTTGTCAAAGATATGGCAGGATTTGATTTGCATTTTTCATTCCCACGACACCCCCTGCTTTCAGCTGGGCTTTGGGCTGACAAAGATGCACAGCAACACTGTTTAAACAAATATACCACCATCCTTCAGTGGTTGAGTGCTGCCTGGAAGAACTAGAGCCAACTGTAATTGTCTAACCACACTACCCCAGAGAGTTTCAAAACCAGACCGCTGGGTAGGTCTGAAATCCTAAAGTGTCCAATTTCTTATTTGTAACTTTTCAAAGAAGAGTAACTGCCACGCCTACTGATAATGTTTCCGTAACTAGGAAGGGAAAGAGTAGACTGTTTTACCACACTGTAAAGCATTATGAATATACAGGGTTTTTTTTTCCCCTCGTCTTCTGATTTCTTTTCCGACCCATTTTCTTCTTATGACTCCCCGCTCTGGTTCATTGAATGATTTTTAATAAAAGCTAATATTTTCCAGGTATAGGCAATGTGTGATTCTGTCTTGATAACATTGGGCAAAAAAGACTGAGTCACCTCTCATTTAAAGTGGCCGGATCTAGGACCGTTTCATGAGGCAGCAGCAATCAGAAACCACTCTGACCACAGCATTGCTACCTTTTGGGCAGGCACCAAGAGATTAGCCAGGCCAACTGTTTTTGTCACCTGTTCAATCCCTCTGTGTCTTTGGAATGTGGCTTGTTCTAGGAGGAGTGTCAGTGGTTTTACACAATTTGCTCAGGTCTGGGAATTGAACGCTGACTCTGTTGGGCCTAATCCATGAATTTGAAAATGGCTTTTTTTCTAGAAACAGTGTTAAGATTTCTAAAGACATCTAAAGAATAGTATTGATCTCTCTGATAAACAGGCATTTTTAGAAAACTGCTGATAAACCTAAAATGAGCATCCATTTATATAACCATAAGACCATGACATAAACAATCCAGAATCTGGAAGTGCATCATAAACATAAAGCTCCTGTTCTACACTGGGGACTCTACTGGGTTTTCCATAATATTATGGGATAAAGATGGCAGATGTACCACTCTCATTGTATATGTCATAATCTTAGTGTTTGTGTCTGTCTGTGAGGAGTATATTTTCTCAAAACTACAGATTAGTTTTAAGAATCACCTAGTCTTAAACAATATTTAGTCAGCCTTTTTACTTACTTTAATCAACTTGTTCTGCAAGAAGGTATGGAATTGATAGCTGCTATTGATTGGATGTAGCATTACCTAATCTTCACTAAATGTAGGAAGCTTTTCAGATTTAGAAAGGTGGCAGAAAATGTCTAGTAATGATGCTGCTGGGAATTCAAGCTCAATACTGTGGTCAGTGTAAAAGTGATGTAACCATAAGAGGTATTTTATTATAAACCTGTCGGTTTTACTAAACGTTGGCCTGGTATATTTGTGGAGGTGTGTGCGTGTGTGTGTGTGTGTGTGTGTGTGTGTGTGTGTGTGCGTGCGCGCACGCGTGCACGTGCATGCATGATTACTGTATTTAGCAGATGTTTCCATATTTTATCATTTAAAATGTTATCAGTAACAATTTCTATTAATAATGACGTTGCCGTTTTTGTATGATAGGAAGCGAGCATTGCAACTTTAAAAAATTTACAGATAAAAGAGACCATAGTACCATAAAACAGAAAGAAAATTGCATTAGGAATTCAATACAGAAGAAGGGTACACGAAATCATTACTAAAACAGATATAAACGTGACCTTCACTGTGGTTCAGTAATTATCCTGGTCCACACGATGGTGTATGTATCATGATTTTCCTTTTTTCTCTTTGTTTTCATTTTTATCTGGGTACTTCACTGGTGAGTAATTGCTAAAGGGAACCCATTATGCAAGGCAAGCATTCAGTTTGAAAGTGAATTTGCTTGTAGCTGTTGCCACATTTGAACCTCACTAATGTATGTAAATTAAAAACTCTGGTATTCAGAATTGTTCCTGTTTGAAATAAAAACAGAATCTGATCATTACAATCTGCAAGCCAGGTATTATCACTGGACTAGTGAGCCGCTGATGATAAATTGTACCAAATAGCTTGTGGATAGAATATTTTATCTCCCTTCTCTATCACACAGCACTGCATAAAATAAGAATGATTCATCAAGCATGAGAGCTGCCGGTTTATGAAATTCATTGCTCACGGCAAGTGTATTTTTTTTAAATTAAAAGACAAAGCAACTCACAAGGGTTATTTAGTAATCAGTGTAAATTACTTCTAGGTATAAACCTTAGTGGAAAGGAATTAAAAATACATTTGCTGTACAGGAAGCATTATTGCAATCGGGGATATAATTTGACTACTTCCCATCTAAGAGCCTTATTTTGACCACATTTGATTTGGATGCCACCTTCTTTTTTTCAAATCAAAATTGCATAATCCATCGTAATGGAATCATACATCGACTCAGACAGTGTCAAACTCAGAGCAGAAGCATTTGCATCATCCACACCCTGATATCCTTTCGCCTGCAGAGGGTATTTTGTTTATTCAAAAGGACATATAAAGAGGAGAGGCACAGTATAAAGTCATCTTTCTTTCATATTTACAATAAGAATGTTTCATTTCTTCTTGTGTATTGATGTCCCAAGGCAATGTTCCAAATGAAAAGATAATAACTTATGAAGAAGTGTCAAAAACTAATTAAGTTTTGTAACTTGTTTTCCCCTCGAACAGGGTATATTTTTCATCACACTGTCCAGTCACATGCTGAGATTCTTGCTAACATTATCACATGCCAGTAACACCAAGTCTCTGTGGTGCCTCTCCTTCTGTCATTATTTTCAGCATCAATTAATTTTCTTCTGACCTCGCCTTTAGAGAATGTAGCCGAGAATTATCAGCACATGCTTTGCAGTCTATTTTGAAGGCATTAGGCCACTGTGTGCATTCAAAAATGGAGTCAGCCAAACATTATATTTTCTCACCTGTAGGGTTGCCTAGTAACCGGAATTAAGGATTTTCACCGAGCCTTCAAGACAAATAAACAGGACTGGGAGGCAGGTTGACCCAGGTGGGAGAGTCAGACCTATTGATGGAGATGAGAATTTCGAAGGAGCCAGTAGAAAACAAAGATCCTTATTAACATTCAATGTGGAAACAGTTTCCATAACTAAATAAATCTGTTTCACTTGGCTAAGAGAACACTCAGGAACAGGATCCTCTCTCACACATTGTCAAGTGTTTATTAAGCCGGGTTTTGACCCTCCCTCTTATTTCTCTCTCTCTTTTAGGCCTAGAGTGTAGCATATCTGTTTCTTTAATGAAGTATTGATTATTTGGGGGAAATATGAAAACACCACCTAGAAATGCTTCATTGCCGTGGTGTGAATAGGGTGCAGGAAGCGTCTTCTGGCCTTGTTCTAGGGACTGCCTAATTAGACCCACTGCCTCTGGACCTCCAGGGTTCACAGCTTTTACAGGATCATCACAAGAAGTGAAATTGCTGGTTTGGTGTGTTGCTCAAAAAGAAAACCAAAAAGAGAAAGATTAGTGTGCTGTAGAGGTGGGGATTGTGCTTTGTAATGCCGTTTGTCCTTGACACGTTGGATTCCTTCAGACAGAGAGTGTGTGTGGGGGGCGGGGAGGGTCCAAAGAGTGGGGAGAGGGGCACTTTCTCCCGAAAGGTACCAAGTGAAGGAGTCGCACCATTAGGACGTTGCTACATGCCAACGGTCCTCCGCAAATGATGGTGTCAGGCCACAGAGGGGCTGAGGGAGGCAGGAGTGACATTCACCGCAGCAAGATGGAAATAAACGCCCTGTTTGATAAGAGAAAACAGACAATTTATGTCCACCCTGAAGAGTTACCAGCCAGTGAGCCATTCCTATGGCTCAAGTGCGGCATTTGCATTTTGATGGGATGTTATCAAGTAATTAATGCACCAGTCAGGATTTATTACCTCAGGAGCCAACTGAAAGGTTCATTACAAAATCGGTTTCACTGGAAGATAGGCATTTCCTCAGAGTTAGCTTTTGACATGTTGTTCCTTGCTCTCCCTACCCGTGGCAGCCATGGTAGAAGGCCAGTGAGGTGAAATTCATTGCTTAATAAGGGCATTCACTTTGGGTATTCTTGTGATAATAAATGTATACATCAAGGCCGCACTGCCTTGTCAGTTTAATTGCTTCTTGTGCTCCTTAACAAGCCAATCTTAATCAGTCTGGACCACGTTATGAATAATTTAGGGATCAGCAGACTTCACGCTTAATAAGATGTACTCGATTATAAAACTTAAGTGCACTGTTTATAGAAAGCATGCAAAACACTTTAAGTTTTTATTAGCAGCAAGGAAAAAACAAGCAGTGAGTTATTCTAACATTTGCAGTTTGCGAGCAACAGCTGTGTTTCTTAATGCTGTAACCCCCTCCACTTTTGTCGACGGCCACAGTTCGGCCTCTTGAGCCTTCTAAGCCTCGGTGAGACATAATGGGAAATTTGAGCCGGCTATGAGATTAAAGCTCCGAATCGATGGCCAACCAGCAATTGTCATTTTAGAAAACATTCTTTTATCTTTTTAAATGCAAAACAGACCTTATTTTAAAACAGTTTCCGATGGCCGAAATTACCTTTGTGGTCGTCTGGCTGTGTAGCACACAAGAATTTCTAACCCCACCGACTCTGGAGAAGGGTCCCTGAGCCTTCTAACTTTCCTTGAACAAAATAAAAATTTAAAAAGTCTCCTTTCTCTCACACTGCATTTGTCATTTAGCAAACTGACTTCCGGTGATCCTCAGGCAAGACGTCGTTTAGGGTTCAAATCCAACAAAAAAGGTTTAGCTTGAAAAAGGAAGGGCAGTTGTGTATAAAACCAGAAGAATGAACAGCTCTCCATAAGGTTATTAAGACTTCTGCCTTTCATAAATAGTGTTGGATTGAAAGGGACCGTTGAACCTTATTGTTTTAAAAGAAGTCTTTGAACTCCATTTTACCTCCACTTTTGTGGGCTGTAAGTCCTCCATCGAGGAATGCATCATTCTGTTTATGACATCTAATAAAGGTCTATCACAAGCATTAGAACCAGGTGCTTCAACGATTTTCTTTTCTGCTCCTAGCCTATTGTTCCCTTCGAACCGAAACAGAAAGAATTCCATTTGGGCCAGCTTCATTTTCAGCACTTTTATTTGAATCAAGACCCATCCTAATAACCACGTACTTTCACTTGGCATTGCTGCACATAATAAAACAAAGGTGCGTGTGGGAGCCTGCGTGTGAGTATACTCACACTGAAGGAACAAGGGCCGACACGTTTATATATTGGGGAACAAAAAATATATTCATGGGTAGTCATTTGCTGAGGCATTAAAAGTTTATGGTTGAAAAGGAATTGATGAAGCCAAAATATGCGTGGCAGTAAATGAAAAACAACTTCCAACCTATTTCTCCACCTAGAGCTGGACCATCATACTCCTTTGTTCTTGTGCAGGTTAATAGAGATTGAGGAGATGGGCAGAGGAAAAGCAGTGCAATTTTCTGCTATTTAAGCTTGGCGAAATGGCACTCTTCAGGAAGCAGGAAAAAGTATGAAAGCATAATAGGCATTTTAAAAGTAGAAGTCCCTATAGCTGCTTGAGGGATTCTCAGATTTAGGCATGCATAGAATCGAGAATGAGATAATCAGCATTGTGAAATTGAAACCTGTCTGCTGCCTGCTGCCCGTTCTTCCCTCTTTCAGTGGAGTGATTTGTAGCACTCATCTTCTGCAGGCAAGGCAGCCTTCAAGATTATCCAGAACTGTCAATAGTAATTGCCAAAGTATTTTATTACCTACAGAAAATCAAAGGAATTTTATAACCAACAGTTATCAAGTTTCAATACACGGTATGAAGAGAGCAATTTTAGTTGGAATACAATCGTGTTTGGCTAGCTTTAATGTTCTGGAGACAATTCCTGTGCAACCAGCTACAACCTTCACTGTATTTAAGCTAGAGGCAAGAATACACATATGTACTTGTAGCATAAAAAAAATTACATAATGCCTACAAGTTTCTGCAAGCAAGTGGTTTTTAATTGCCATATAAACTCTGCCTTAGCTAATTACTTCTGAAAAGAAAGCGTGTTCTGTGAAACTCAAGATGACATTTGAAGTTCTGCCATTAAAGAGATATGGCTTAACTGGGGCATTCTCTATATGATATGGTACGAAGTGTGTCTTTGAGTTAGAAAGCATGACTTTACCAACTTTGGGATTAAATTGAGTGGTTACAGAGTTCATCACAGTATATACACAGGGGGCTTTCACTGTATGTTGAATTCAAGATTATCAGCTTCAGGCTTCAGAGTTATTTTTATACCATAGGGACAGCCAATTTCAGAGAGGTATTTGTTTTCTGAGAGTCAAAATAATGTTTTCAAAAGAAATATAAAATGGAGCTACATCTCCCACAAACTTACTAGTACATTCACGCTGGCATGTAAATGCCTTTAATAAATATGAGAAAATAATGAGAAATGCTTTGTGTCTACTGGTACTTATTTAGCTTTGAGGTCCTAGACCACAGGGCAAGGCCAAAGAAGGCTTTTGTATCCTTTCAGTGGCTCTGAGACCGAAAAGTGTGATTATTTTCTATGATAGCACATTTCTTTGCTAATTCCTGCCAGCGCACTTGAGCTGTTTACCAACAGTAAACGATATCCATTTAACTGTAAAGGCACAAATTACTTTAAAATATTTATGAGCAAGAGAAATTCCTCTGTGGGGTACTGAAACAAAAATTCAGACTTTTCTTTTGGAAGACTATGAAACAATATGTGTGTGTGTGTGTGTCTGTGTGTCTGTGTGTCTGTGTGTATTCAGGCAGTGGAGTGGAGTGGGAAGGATTACGTGGTGAAACATGAAATTTCATGTTTAAAAATTAGCATTAAATTTTTTTAAAGTAATCTAGCCAGGACTTTAATATTTATCCTTATAATATGCAGTTGTACAACAAGGTAACTATACTTTGAAAATAGTTATTTATATTAATTATTCCTAGTTGGTCCCCAAATAGGACTTATTTTTTTTTTTGTAAAGTGTGAATCATGGTCCAGAGGTGACTTCTCAAGAGTAAAGGTAGGTAACAGAGTAAGTTATGTCATCAAAATATTCAGGGTATATGTCTCTCCTCAGCTGGGTTACTGCTAAAAATGTATAAAGGAGCTCTAATGATTGCACACTTATTTTTATCTTTTTTAGTTTGGGAAACATTTGATTTAAAATATGCTGTAATTTCAGAACCTGTAGTCAATATAAAGAGGAAAAATAAACAAGACTCCTATAAATACACACCCCAAATCATTAGAATTATCTTTGCCCCGTTATGTTTCATTTCATTTTAAAAACTCATTTTGACAACACACCAATGAAAATATAGTAAGCCATTTGTATGAAGGAGCAAATAAAGTATATTTTACATTCATATTATCATTATGCAAAATTGATTTACATCCAATTTAGAAATAGTTCTGTTGTAATATTTGATCATAATTTCGGATTCAGAATTTTTGCACTAAGCCCAGTAGTTTTTTTTAAATGTCTGAAAAAATACTCATCTCAAAATGAAACGAGGCATCTGAGATGGTTTCCCTTTGTTTCTAATATGTTTCCAAAATATTAGAAAATATTCAAATGCCTTATTCATGCCAGGATAAAATATTATTTCATGAAAGGAAGGCTGTAGCTGTGTAAAGTCATGATTGATTTAACATCAGGTAATTTGTGAAGTTATGAAACTAATAGAAGCAACATAGGTAAAACGGTCAAAACTTTTTCACCCTAGAGTTGAGTGTAACACAATGCACCAGATTTAGTTTTTAAAGTAGGAATCATTTTAATTTGTAATTCAAAAACTGTATATGGCAATGCCTATTTCATAACTTTCGGATTTCTAATAAGACAGGAACTCGAATAGCTAAATATCTGTTGAATATTTTTAAAGATAGGAGGCCTAAACTGTTAAGGAATCAAAGTTTTTAGTGAGTAACAAAAATAGCAGGAAAGGAATACTTTCATTTAAAACAAATTACCCTTCTGGACTCAATAGACAAATCCATTTCCTGAAGAAAAGAAAAAAAAAATAACATTTTCATTGGCTTTTTCAAACATATGCCTTTAAAAAGGAAACCTGAGTTTCCAGAAATTGGCCCTGGCTTTACGAAAGCACTCTGGCGGCAGGGAAACTTTTCCAAGTGTAGTTTATTAACATGGAAAAGAGAAATTAATTAATTATGTTTGTTGATTTGGGGTTACCTTTAAATATTTATTTATTTAACCAGTCCACTGCTAGGTTTAAAGTCGGATTAGGTGAGGTGAGAGGTCAGGGAGAAATTCCACAGCTGCATTCATGGAGAATGGTCCCCCCTCCTTGCCTCAGGAGCCCAGGAAAGTGAGCTGTTGGTATGCTGTTCACTCCCTTGGTCAGATCGAAGCCCAGCTCAATAGCATGAAACTAGCCCCCATTTGAGAGATTTGTCTTACAAAACCCTGAAAACTGCTCTCAACATGCATACATTGATTTTGTGGCTGGAATCTCCCGAGCTTTGATGAAAAGGAAGCCTCCACAAGCAGGTGAAAGGGGGTTACCTCTTCGATATTAAAAAGAGGAGATTAAGGATTTCTGGTCGACTAAGGCTGAACTAATCAGTGGCGTGCAAGGGTATAAAAGCGGGCCTGGTGCTTGACACCCCTGATTTTCTGTGCTTGAGCAAGGAGTTCAAAATCCCGCCTGTAACCTGCTAGGTGGTGTAACTTACCATTATTCCATTTTGCACAGCTAATCAAATGGCACATGGCAGGTGACCAAATTTGTTTCCCATATTTTACAGAATGTAGTTACTGACTTTATTAAGGGACATTCACTTCGGTTATAATATTGAAAATGAAGATGTTTTAAAGGATAAAGGAAAAAATGTCTAAAGGAACTCAGATCATGAAAGACTACCTATTTTAATAGTCACTGAAGATATATAGCCATTCTGTGTTTTTGATACAAACTCTATTATGTTTACTTCCATGAAGATAGAAATAAGTGATTTCCTAAATTTCTGGCTTTTCTTTCCCTACTGAACAAGAATTATCATTTGAGTTGAGCAGAGGATACTAGGCATTTGTCCTTGGTATGAACCTTGCTTACACTTTTTTTCCTCTGGTCAAAGATTACGTGCAACTTTACTCTTAAAAAAAAAAAAAAATCAGAGGATTACAGTGTCCTTAGATAGTTTGCACACATCACTTCTCAGCAGGGAATTCCAGAATGAAATGAATGCACCTCTACTACAAGAGAACAATTTTACACCCTGTAGCACTAATTCCTGTAATTATTTGTGTCCGTCTTAGCCATGGTTTGGGTAAAGTGATATGAAACCTTTCTGAAATGATGGTGTAAGTAAGCCTTTAGCAGGGGGAAGAAAAGGTTTAAATAAACTAAGCATGCTGAGAGGCTGCATATACTGTAAGATATCTGAAAATGTAACAAATGTATCTAGAATCCAGTCTTATCAACCATGTCTTTGATCTATTGTAAAAAAATACAATAATGATCCTGAAACAAGCAGTACAGAGGCAGATCAAGCTGGATAAGAGAATTTCAGAAATTAGATAACACTCACTTTCCATCATTTATAGGAACCACTTGGTTTGCCTTTTAGGCATATGTTGTCTGCACTGTCTAATGACTCACCCAGCATGGCTCATCATCTTCAAGCAGATCTACTTTTCTATTACTGTTAAATTACAACATCCCACTCAAATAACATGTAGTGTGATCATCTGTAAGACAAGATTCCTAGCTCCAAACTATTTAATGTCTTATGTCATTAAGATGATAACGAGTGAATGTAGGGGAAAAATGAGATGGCCCTATGGAATTCCTGGGGTCTGACCAGTGAACTATATAGGTGCAGACTCAGTGTTATTCTCATGGAAGTAGTCCAATGCCTGCTGTGAGAATGGTATATTCCATGAGTCTCAGTTATAGAGAAAATAGGATTAGTGACCAAGAAAAAAAAATCTTAGGGAACAATTTTTTAGGAGACGTAAAGCTGGCTGGGGTGATGATAATTTATTTTATAGGACAGAGCAGACATTTTAGTTAGGTCCACCGAACAGATATTTGGGCTAGTTCTAGACTTCCTTTATCATAATATAATTGGCAGTTTGTAGTTTTCATGGGCTGGAAAGAGCTCAACTTTTAATAATTTTTGTTACATAGATTTATGGCTTGAATCTTAAAATATTTGTTTCTAGGTTCATCTCCCAGTACCCCCCAGAGTTCTTAAAGAGAGTTTCTATACTGGGGTTAAAGACAAACCTTTTTTTTTTTTTTTCCCCCTTGTAAGCCAATCCATACAGATGCCTTTTTACCTCTTTGATGTGATAAGGAAGTGTTAAATCAAAGTGAATCCCCTATTCGGGGCACCTTGGGACTGAATAGTGCTTAAGCCAATTGTTACTACTCCTGGGTGTTTAGACAGAGAAGCACACATCTCTCTCTGCAGATCAGAGAAGACCTTGACAGGCCCCCTCTGCCACCTGCTATCACTTAATTAGTATCATCATCTGATTTCTAGTTCGAATAATGACATCATGCACGTTTTAGTTAAGTGTAATCGCCATAATGTATGACAAATTATGTTACATCAGTATTATGCGGTTAAACTATTGAGAAGGTTTTTTGTTTTGTTTTGTTTTGTATTTGAGCATTTGGATCCCTATTTCATTTTCACCCATTCCAAATATTTCTTACAAGTTCAGAGCAAATCTAAAAATATAATTGGTAGAGCATAACTGTTATAGACTTGGTACACAGAAAGAGCTACAGGCTAATCTTTGAAATGACTGAAAATATATTTTGTAAACATAGTGGATATTATCACAGAAGGAAGATGAACTGCACGTGTAAAGGTAATTAAAAAATCTGTTCTGTACAAGTGGAGTTAGATTGGCTCTTCTGTCTCTCTTACCAGGAATTATATGTCAGTAAATGAGTTGGGGGGTTCTGTTTGAGATAGCTTCTTTCTAGTACAGATAGCTCTGCACAGTGAAGAATGTGAGAAAGAGATCAATGGGCTGTAGGAAACGTGTCGTCGAAACCAAAAAGAACACCTATCGTTTTGAATTCCTGAAAAAGAGTAACACTGCCACACATAATATTACAATCAAGGTTGTTGGAGACTCAGCTCTGTTAAGATGACATTCCCTGTGGAGATCATTCGGTTTTGTTTTTCTGATAGAATATTAGAAATTGTAGTAAAGGATTTACCATCAGTGCCCTCCTCTGTATCCAGAATTCCCCTTC
Organism: Phocoena phocoena; assembly: GCF_963924675.1. Lineage (NCBI taxonomy): Eukaryota > Metazoa > Chordata > Mammalia > Artiodactyla > Phocoenidae > Phocoena > Phocoena phocoena. The sequence continues at coordinate 20,810,074 of NC_089235.1, forward strand.
AGAGGCAATAAAAATGCAAAAATAGATGAATAATTCTGGTTTTAAAATCCATGGATAAATGTTTTGATCTATGCATTTTAAATTTATTTGTCCATTTTATATGCTACAGTTTGATTTTTATATCAGTTTTATTTTCATGAAAACCCTGATAAAAATAAATTATCAAATGTAATAAATGGCAAATTATCCAAAAAATACAGCACAGCCTAGTGTGATTTTCCTTGCAATACTGTTGAATAAATATGGCCTTAAACACACATATACAGTATTTCCAATGGGAAATGCAATTATTGTCTTTAAAAAATTCTATAAATTGTGTTCTTAGCTGCCATTGGTTATAATATAACCAGGATATGCAAGTTAGTGATCTTGTGAGTCAATAGAAGCCAATAGAGCTTTTACTAGTCAATTGTTCAAAGATTTCGTTTCCACAATTGCACAACACAAAATGTGCCATATCGAAACCCCTGGCTTGGAAAAATAGCCCCTTAAAAGGCTTCCATTTCTAATAATCACCCCCATCATCTACACAGTCTTCCTTCCATAATACTAAAATAAAACAATTTTAAAAGTGTAAGGTTGACTTACCTTTTTCCTATATCTTTTTAAATTTCTATCCTTTCTTTGTGTTGTTTTGCGCATTCCTACATCTTGCAGTGTTGTACACTGCAAAGACCTAGTAAGCGAGTTAAAGGCTGATGACGCTAACGAATCCCAGCGCAAATGACTGAATCGATAGGAAACCAGCCACTGCTGTTTAAGTGTATCGATAAATGTACCTTTATTTTCTCTTGAATGGATAAGT
>NC_089235.1:20813378-20863378 GCF_963924675.1 Phocoena phocoena
ACCTTTCAATTGACCAAGAGCCCACAACCTCAGCCCCCATCTCACAGCTGAGGACTTTCCCACATTTGTCAAGTCTCTGCCACTCCAGGATCAACCAGAAGGACTCATCCATTTAATGCCCGAGCAGCACATGACAGTTTTTCTGCCTCTGTGACAAGAGGCATCCTTAGAGCAGCCTCTGTGTTTTCACATGTTTCGCCTGAAATGCAAAACTTTTACAGATTAGGAAATTTTAGTGAAGGATGCAACCCATAGAAAGAAATGGGGCACGTTTTTTTGTTGTTACTAACGTGCATTACTTGCCTGTGTATGAACACACAAAGATGGACTAAAGACTATTTTTAACAATATGTTGGTGGCTTCTAGACTTACGACTGTGATTTAATTTCAGTGTCTGTGGTTGCCTGGTATTTTCTGTTGGAGCCAACCTTTCACTAGGAGTTGGTTTATTTAAATGTAATTGGGTCCTGTGGATGGAAAAAAAACTACCGATTTTATGTCTTTGGAGACCCACCCAGACATTTGGTTTGGCCCTCCATACATAAATAATAACAAGAAGGTGTATGCTGTCATTGCCTTGCTGGAAACACCAGAAGTGGTTTGGCAGGACAGAACCAAAACAGATTACCCCGGATAAACATAGAATCAGATGATTTTCTGCACTAGGTTGTATATATGTATACATAGATATGCATAGTTTTATATTGTATTTTGGAATCTTTGTAGACTATAAGAACAGAGGGGAAAAAACAGTGGATGTTAAGAATGCACTTACTTTAAAGTAATGGAAAAGCTTAATTTTATGAGTTAATTTTTCTTAGCCTGAGCTTATGTTTGAGTCAAATATCATCAGAATCATGTTGAAAGTTGCATTAAGTAAACAATATTGAAGGCAGCAACTTCTAAAGTAAAAATTAAGTTCTGTTGCACGTTTGCCTGTTGGTTTTTGGCGTAACACTTTTCAATTTAGTATTTGTTGTATGAGTTGATAAATATGCTTTAAAATCTAATTAAGTAAATGCTTTCACTTATCTCATTTATCAAGAATGTTAGATTCTGTTGCAGATGTTTCAGGGAATGACACAGAGGCCTGGAATTTCAGCTTGTGATACCTGGGGTGAAACTCATGAAAGTTCTAGTCTTATAATTAGTTACTTGTGCACTATGAACCTTAGTGGGGACTCTGAGTTCAGTTCATATTGTCTAATAAAGAACAGGCATTCTTTTTCTTTGTTGAGTTTCATTCTAAGAATGGTTAATAAACTTATGTTTTTAATTCTTCATAGTAAGTAGTGTTGGGTGATGCTAAGTCAAATTTAGAAAACAAAATATACTTTGGAGGAAAATAATAGTGGTATTTTTACTATCATCCATATGAGGTAAAATAGTCAGAAATATTTATTTCACGTGTACCTTCAAAACTCTATAATATTTTAAGCATTATCTTCCTTTTTTAGCGGGAATGAGTTGAAGAAAGGAAAGCATTGTATGTTGAGGTTCCATATGGATTGTAAGGAAATGAATGAATTAGTGACACACAGTATTTGAACTAATGTGTTTTTCTCTCCAACGTACTGTATAATTTACAATTGTAGGCAAAACATTGTTGTGTTGTTGCTGTTTTTTAAAATTATTTGATGGTATTCAATCTAATTTTCCCAAGAACCAGCTAAGCTTTACTGACGTATTTGCAAATAGCAATTATTATTATGAACGCTGAAGGCAAAGATGGTGCTTGTGGGGCAAAGATTATGTACTGTAATGATGTTTGAAAGTTTCAGTTTTTAAACTGCCCCATGGCCTTTCTCAGCGTCTTTAACACCCAAGGGATCATGTACAGATAAAAGTAAACATTTTTAAAATAAGTTTACTGTTAAGGTTTTTTTTGGTATGGTTTTGTGTTTTATAAGAAAAGTCTTGACTTCCAGTCATTGAGGGGGAGAAAAAAACACTGCTTTGCTTCTTCACTACCTGGAGATGATTTGAAATGAATATTATAAGGTTTCAATCTACTCTATTTCTTGATTTTACCAAACTTTTCTAAAGCATTTTGTTCCCTCGGTAAAGTCTCATGACAGATCTTTTTGTTTTGATTGAGAATATTTACAAGTTTTTTAGAGAAAAAAAAAAGAACATCACCAAAGTTGGTAAGCCAAAAATATCAACATCTTTCAGAGTTTTCATACTTAGGTATTTCAGTGACGAAATCTGCGGTTGAATTGGAGAATTAAAAAGGATGTCTGGAAATCAACTTCATTTGAAAACCTAGTTTAATTGTTTAATCTTTCCTTCTTCATAAAGTTTGGTTTTCAAATCAAAAATTTCCACACTTTTTGTAGAATACATATTAAATTTTATGAAGCTGCTTTGCATATCATTTTAATGCCTTCTTGAAAATGTTATTTTTCCAGAGCTCAAATTTTCAAAATTATGCCTAATATTAGCCATAATACAGAAACATTGGACATTCTCCTGGTTAACCTACATGCTCTAGGTGACCTTTGTTAGTTACTGTTACTCATGCTATACTTAATCAACTGTATTCTACATAAGGATTTAGTTAAGTGTTTGGAGAGATCCATTACACTTCTAGGCTACTGGAGTAATGTTTCTTGCCAATATGTAAGCATATGATTCTAAAACATTTGATTATTTTAGTTTAAAAATTCAACTAATTTCTTTTAGACTTTATATAGTAGAAAAATGGAATCAATTTTTCTTTTGAAGAGTTCTGTTTTGTTTTTACCTCAGTGATCGGCTAATTTGTCTTTATGTAAACATGTCTGTGTGGTTTGGCATTATCCTTTTTGTTTTGATCCTACTCACACAGAGTAAGTGACCACATCATTGGGAAATAGGTGGCATAAGTCAGTGCCCACCGAATGCTCAGTGTGCTGTACAGACCACATTCAGTTCATTTGGGGTTCAGTCTCTATTTGAATTAGTATTCTTTTCAAAGATTTTGATTGGGAACATACAATTGTTTATTTATTTATTTGGTTGCACCGGGTCTTACTTGTGGCAGGCGGGCTCCTTAGTTGCGGCTCGCCAGCTCCTCAGTTGTGGCATACGAACTCTTAGTTGCGGCACGCATGTGAGATCTAGTTCCCTGACCAGGAATCAAACCTGGGCCCCCTGCATTGGGAGCGCAGAGTCCCAACCGCTGAACCACCAGGGAAGTCCCCATACAATTGTTCTTTACTCATATTATTCTTCTATAACATTGTCTTTTAAAAAATATATATATATGGGGCTTCCCTGGTGGCACAGTGGTTGAGAGTCCGCCTGCCAATGCAGGAGACACGGGTTCGTGCCCTGGTCCGGGAAGATCCCACATGCCACGGAGCGGCTAGGCCTGTGAGCCATGGCTGCTGAGCCTACGCATCCAGAGCCTGTGCTCTGCAACGGGAGAAGCCACAACAGTGAGAGGCCCACGTACTGCAAAAAAAAAACCAAAACAAAAAACATATATATGTTCTTTTTTCAGATTCTTTTCCATTATAGGTTATTACAAGATATTGAGTATAGTTCCTTGTGCTATAAAGTAGGACCTTGTTGTTTATCTATTTTATGTATAGTAGTTTGTATCTGCTAATCCCAAACATCTAATTTATCCCTCCGCCCACTTTTACCTTTTGGTAATCATAAGTTTGTTTCCTATGTCTGTGAGTCTATTTCTGTTTTGTAAATAAGTTCACTTGTATCATTTTTTTAGATTCCACATATAAGTGAGATCATATGATATTTGTCTTTCTCTGTCTGACTTACTTCACTTAATATGATAATCTCTGATAAACACTGTCTTTAATAATTACTAAAAACAAAAAAAGAAACTAAAAAGTTATGACTGTCTCAATTAGATGACCAAACCCTTGGTTTCTTGGCAAAGAAAAAAGTTTTACATTAATGCAACAAAAGGGAATGGAGATTACATTTTTAAGAGTTATGTAACACCACAAAAGAGCTTATCCGGGTTATTTGTGCACAGCTTATTAACCTGGGATCCATGGGCCTAGGAATTCCATGCTCCCTTGTAATTGCCTGTGGAATTATCCATATGTGCATTTTTGTAGGAAGGCGGTCCATAGCTTCCACTAGATTATTAATATTCCTCAACCAGAAATGCTGAACTCTAAGAACACTGAAAGAAAACTAGTGACACATAGTTTGAGTTATGCTTAAAAATTATATTTCTAAAGATGGAGCCACTCTCTGGTACTGCTGTGTTTATTGCTCTCTCTGAAAGCCCACTCCTCTAATCTGACCATGTACACACTAGGTAGGATGGGTGCCTCTCAGGCATCCTGGCTGCATAGACGGACTTCCTTTTCCCCAGTGCAAGCTTAAGAACTTCCAGGGACATCGTATTTTTGAAGAAACCAGAGTTAGGAAACCAGAGTTTTCCTAAATCAACTTATTAGAAGTAGTATACAGAGTCACCTTTGTTCTTCGGTTCCTTGAGGCTTTAAGCACTCAGTCAAAACAAATCCACTTCAGTGGTTTTGAAAAATGGGCAACTGAGAAAGAGGGTAGAGAGGGGCTAGGAAATGATGAATCTGGTTCCTCTTAGAAGAAAGGAAAGCAGAAAAGCATAGAGTTAAACATAAAGCAGAGTAGTTTGAAGAGTGGACAGAAGGTTATAAGATGTATGTCTTAGCAACAGAGTGAGGGAAGATTCTTTGGAGTATGGTTAGTGTATAGAGTAAGAGTGCTTGAGATGGTGAATGTGAATATACTTGGAAAAGAATTAAGGGTTATGTGAATATAAAGGACCAAAGGGCTAGTCATGTGAAAGGGAACGTGAAAAGAGAGGGCTGTAAATATCAACACACAAATAACATATTTAGGTAAAGGTGAATTATTGTCCAATCTTATGAGATCTTCTCCTCAGCCTTGTAGCAAGTACTTGTGAGTTGACAAAAGTAAGTGCATATGTTCAAATCATAGGAAAGCCAAAGGGGTCCTTAAAACTCAGGTAGGTTCCACCCACCATCTTCCAGCTGAGGGAACAGTCACTCAGCAGTTTCAGGACTTAGGGTTACAAGGCTAATCCATAGCACAACCCAAGCTTCTGATTCCCAATTGAACATCACTGTACTGATCTTTATCATATTCTGCTGTTTACATAGGTTGAAGGAGAGCTTTTATCTATTTATTTTCAATTAATTTTTATTGGAGTATAGTTGATTTACAATGTTGTGTTAGTTTCTGCTGTACAGCCAAGTGAATTTTGCTGTACAGAGTATTGAGAGTATTGAATATTGAGTAGAATTCCCTGTGCTATGCAGTAGGTTCTTATTAGTTATCTATTTTATATATAGGAGTGTGCATATGTCCATCCCAGTCTCTGAATTTATCCCTCCCGCCCCCTTTCCCTCTTGGGATGTAGGTTGAAGGGAAGATTTTAAAAGCTGGTCATTTTCCTTGTCTTATTGTTTGTCTATAAAATGTTTCTCCAAAACAGAAAAAAAATATTTAAATGACATGTTACAGAATAAGATACATATTGCATTAATGCTTCATTCTCCCACAGAGTTCACTGTTCTGTGTTGTTTTGTGTCAAGAATACCTGACTCCTACCGCCAGCAGGTCACTTCCCACATTGTAGTGTTTTTTCTACTTTGTCTCCTTCTCCAGATTCAAGTTCCTTGAAAGCACCAGAGGTTGTTTTCATCTTAGTATCTACTCGCCAAATATGGCCCTTGTCACCTAGTGTGTGCTCAGTGAATGTGTGTTAATTTGAATGTCTTTTTATGCTGTGAAGAAAAATTGGGTGTCTAAATCTATCACTATTTCTAGTCCTTAAAGCACTTTGTTATTGTTACACATTTCCAGTGAGATGTAAACAAACAGTTTGAGAAAGGACAAATAAGGGGTTTAGGCAAATTAGGGTAGATTAGGAAGCAACAAAAAACGTTCAGCTAAAGTTAAATGAAACAGCAGGGGGCCAAATGATGCTTTACAGATAGAATATTGTAGGTCATTTCAGCTTAATAGGCAAATGTTTTCAGTTTAAGGTCTATAAAATAATTTTTTTTTTTTTTTTTTTTTTTTTTGCTGTACGCGGGCCTCTCACTGTTGTGGCCTCTCTCGTTGCGGAGCACAGGTCCCGGACGCGCAGGCTCAGCGGCCATGGCTCACGGGCCCAGCCGCTCTGCGGTGTGTGGGATCTTCCCGGACCAGGGCATGAACCCGCGTCCCCTGCATCGGCAGGCGGACTCTCAACCACTGCGCCACCAGGGAAGCCCTATAAAATAATTTTTAACTTCAATTTCCTCACTTAAAAAAATTCCTCTTAAAGGAACAAAAAGAGAAAAATGGAGAAAGTACTGTTGATATTTGCTCGTGGGTTTTACATTTTTTTTTTTTCCTTAAGCTTGATTCAAAGCAGTCTTTTCACACTCAGTCTTCTTTCCATTTACAGAAATGACATTGACCCTTTGAAGACATTTTCTTGTCCAAACCATCATAGTTTATAAAATTAAAAGTCAAGTTGACAGTCTGTCTCAGCCCTCAGCCAGATCTTCCTTGACCATCGTTCTCAAGGGACGTGTGGGGAGGTGATTTTATTGCCATTTTGCAATAATTGTATACTCTGATTTCATTCTCTAGAGCTTTTGTTTCAAGCAAGAATGTGCTTGAACTTCAAAGGATTAAATGCATATGACTTACATATTCACCAGGCAGTCACAAGAAGACACTAGTGAAAGAAAAACAGCGGAGGGGAACTTGTTTCTACAATGTTGTAACAGTTGTACGTGAGAAGGAAAAGAAGAAAGATTGCTCACAAAGCTGGCATATGCCTCAAAGAACTTTTCTCCCCCTTAGCCTCTTTCTGTAAGATTTTTAACTCTTTTCCTTTTGAGAGAGAATACCAAATACTTGCCCTTAAGTGTAGCAAATGCTTGATGAATTAATTGGAGTCAGAATCAGAATGAAGTGAAGAAAAATATTCTTCTTCTTTGCTGCCATTATTGATTATAGAACCCCCTAGAGAGGAATCCACTGGACATCAGCTCTGGGCGTAGCAGCTGGCTTGGGGTTGTGAGAGACAAAAGAATGAAAGTTCCCTGCCCTCAAGGAGTTTAGAAGCTGCCTGGAAGACAAAATCAATATACTTGACACAATAAGTCATGTAAACCATCAAAGTTTAAGGAACTTCTCCAAGTTCAGGACTGTTCAAAGGAGCATTGGATCTGTGGGGTTTGTTATGGTGAGTGGAATATTAGTACATGAAGAATGTATAGGATTGGGAATGTGAAATAGAGTCTTATTTGTTTGGCTCTGCTTATTGTTTGGCTCTGTTTATTTGCCTGTTTATTTATTTAGGCATGGCCCTTACAGTTGAGAAGGGAGGTGATGTGATTCAGACGTAGGCATGAAAGAAAATTGACAAGATTTTGTTGAGAAGCAAGAAACTAAACTGAGTGCCTAATAATGACCATTTAGGAGAAAGTGGCAAAAAATAAGTAGATAGTTGAGACTATGGAAGGCTTTGGAAGCTGAGCAAAGTTTAGATTTGATGAGGCAGAAAATAAGAAGACACTAAAGCTTTTGAGTGTGAGAATGACATCACTGCAGAGGTGTTTTAGGGAAGCATGATGTGGCAGCCATGTGTCAGAGGGATAACGTTGGGAGGACCTAGAGGCAGAAGCTCCTTCAAGGTCAGTCACTGCGGTGGACACTTTACGGGGCTGTTACTGAGAGAATTGTAGGTAAATGGAAAAGTATGTGAGAAATAAATCCACAGAGCAAACTTACTGACTAAATACAAGCAATCAAAGAGTCAAAGATTTCACTATAATTTCCCAAGCTTGGCTCAGACTTAAGTGGGTAGAGGGAGTGAAAAGCAGGGGTCTGATAGTGAGGCATGACCCTGCCCCGTTTCAAACATAGCCCTTTAAACAACCAGTGCAAAGCAGAAATAATGTGTTTATAAGTTGTTGTTGTTTTTTAACTAACAAAAACATTGTCATTTTTCATCATGATTTTTTAGGGGCTTTTGTAGTTTAATGAAACCATGTTAGAGGCTATTTTATTTATAACATTTAGAGGTTATACTTATATTAGCCTGTTAATGTCATTTATGCTAAATAAGTATTGAAGAAATCTTTTGTGGAATGTGGAACAATGTAAGTCCAGGACAGTTTTTTATCTGAATAAAAAAGATTGATTAAACTAAAATATCTAGAAATTGTTCTATTGTACTTCCATAAGGTGACTGTCAGAGTTGCATATAGTAAGTATTCAATAAATACTCATTGAACCCATGAATGAAAACAAACCCAGAACTAGGTCATGAGGTGAACTGTACATAAGGTGAAATGAAACATTCATGGGAGTTGACATTTTTGTTGGAGATCCATCTGGAGAAGTTCATTGGTTCCTATTTACAAGACTTTTAGCAAGACAGGATTGCCACTATGTGTTTGCAGAAGGAAGGAAAACAAAGTGCCCCAACACCAATCCATAAATACCCTGCAACCCTTTCAGGGGCACCACAGAGGAGACAGGGTGTAGGGGGTGGGAGAAGGTTGAATTGGAACAAATGAAAATTGATTCCATTTGGCTTTGCCCTCTTACATTCTAATTTTGTGACTATAAAGAGATACTTCTCAACAATTCATAGTGTAGCTGCAAAAAAGCAGACACAGATCTGCAAATTAGAGGTCTGTTTTCTTTATTCTGGAAAGAGTTCTAGAGTATTTGGGGAGATAGAGTTCTGTTGCCTCTTGAGGACAGATTGTGAAGATCAGGGTAAAGAAATGTATAGTGTATAGAAAAGCTAGAAAATATTAGCCATAAAAAAGATGAAAATCATTCCAATATTACTTATTTTATTGGGTCAAACATATATGGCTATCCTTTCTACATCCTTAAAAATATCAATGTTAAAAATCCTCAAAAGGGAATTCTACATTTGGCTCAAATTACTTACCACATTAAAGATGTTTTCATTTATAGTTTGTAGAAGTGAGATAAAAGAAAAAGTTACTTTTTATTTTTTTACCACGAGATTCCTCCCCCTCCTTCCCCCAACATACCTTTTATTTTTTTAAGGTGACCATATTTATGGCTTTTTGTTTATTTTGCCCCTTCGTGTATTTGAATTCTGGTCATCATTTGTGAATTGTCCACACGTATTAAAGTTCACTTTTCCTGTTTGCCATTATCAAGTATTTTAGAATAGCGATATCTTTAAATTTTTGCAGAATTATTTTTTGGTTTGTTTTAATCATAAGATGTTTACGATAATGTGGTTTTAGCTTATACATCACCTTTTACATTAGTAATGATCATGAGTTACTTCATCTACTTAGCCATGACAACAAACTTAATGGACCAAGTCATCATACATTTCTGAGATATTTTCATCACCTTGTACCAAAATCCTAAAATTCATCTGCTATGTGCATCACATGTAAGTTTTTTTGATCAAACTTAGAAAGATTATGAAAAATACAATGTGATAGTATTGCCATAAAACTTAATCTAAGCGTTTAATAGGAGACCGTTTATGTTCTGCAAGGTTTTTCATTTTTGTTGATAATTGTATTGCTTACATGGCCTCCATAGTATCTACAAGGAAAAAGTAGTGGTCCTGGCTCATAGCTAGATAGGATTACTGGTCAAATCTTTACTCAGCAAAAATGGTTTCTGTCATTGGGTATCACAAAAAAGGACAATAGGAATATTTTATATGCTAAAACAAAATGGATTTTGCTATCTGGCCCTCTTTTCTAGTCCCTGTTTTACAACATTCTCATTCATTTTGGCACCTCTTTACTCTCCTCTGTAACTTTGTACTCCCCCAACTCTCATCCCCAACTTTTGTCATGATCGTGACAGCCTCCAGCTTCTATGAGTTTAAGTTCTAACCTAACTTCCATTGATTTCCGTGATCATTTGACTTCTATCCCCGTTCACACTTGCTTCAGAAATCCACACCCATCTGGATGCTATGAGATCCATCATCTGACACTTGTCACTGCCTCACTGTCTTCTGCATCATTAATTTTCCCTCACCACTAGCTCATCACCATCCTCATACTGACGTTCTCTACACCACTCTACATAAAAAACAAAACAAAACAAAACAAAAACCCTCCCATGTGGGCTTCCTTGGTGGCGCAGTGGTTGAGAGTCCACCTGCCGATGCAGGGGACACGGGTTCGCTCCCCGGTCCGGGAAGATCCCACATGCCGCGGAGCGGCTGGGCCCGTGAGCCATGGCAGCTGAGCCTGTGCGTCCGGGACCTGTGCTCCGCAACAGGAGAGGCCACAACAGTGAGAGGCCCGCGTACCGCAAAAAAAAAAAAAAAAAAAAAAAAACCCTCCCATGATGCCACAGCCACCTCCGCATACTGCCCCATTTCTCTGATCCTTTTTACAGCAAAATGCCTGAGAATCGTCTGCTCTTGACTCCTCCAATTCCTCCATCTTCATTCTCTCTTATACCCACATTCAGGGGGCGTTTGCCTTCACCACTCCTCAAAAGAAGCTCTGGTCAAAGACTAAGGACCCATTCTTCGGCGAACATCATGGTCAATTCCTAATTCTCATCTGACCAACCAGCAACTTTTAACAAGTTCACCTCTCCCTTCTTTTTGAAATGGCTCTTTCACGAGGCTTCCATACCCCGTTCTCTCTGGATCTTCTACTTCATGGACTGGTCTTTCTCAGTCTTCTTCACTGGTTTCTTCTTATTTGAGGAGGGGATAGTGTGACTATTCCACCCCCGTTCAGGCAATAAGGTGGCAGCATTCCTATAGGAATTTAAAAACAGTAATAAAACTGACTAAAGTTTAGCCTGCTTGATTATTATTTTTACCACTCACTGGCAATTCTAAACAATGTCAAGGATAAAGTGCTTTGCCCTGCTGGAGTGGACTGCTCACAGCATCCCCTCCTTTGATGTGTCCTGTGTAAGAGTGTATCCTGGGTTCAGTCATGTACCCTCATGTATCCTCTAGGTGATATTATTCAATCTCATCTCAAGGACTTAAATGAGCATCTATATGTTGACCTCTTCCTTCCTTCCTGCCTCCCTCCCTCCTTCCCTTCCTTCCTATATCTCCTTCTCCTTTTCCTTCTCTCTTGCCCTCGCCCTCTCCTCTCTGCCCTCACTGCCACACTTACCTACTTGACACCTTTACTTAGGTATATAAACAAAGCATCTCAAACAAAACATTTTCCAAATTACTGATTCCAAACCTTCTCCTCGCTCCCAACTTGTTCCACCTGCACTTTTCCTCATCTCAGTAACCAGGCTCTCCATTCCTCTAATTTCTTGGGCAAAAAACATTGGAATCATCTTTGATCCGTCTTCTTCTGTCACTTTCCTCATCAGACCCATCAGCAAGTTCTATCTACTCCTTCTATGAAGTATGTACCATCCCGCTACTGCCTCTTTCACCATGATCTCTCACAATATCACCAGGGCCTTATTTTACTTCTCTGTGTAATTTTATGCCATGCCTCAAACCTCTGGAAAGTTCTTTTCCTTTGGTCACTGTTTTACCAATCACTCCAGGGTCTTGTGCCTACCTCTTTGTTCTCCATCATCATCTTTTGTATTCTTTCAGTAATCTTCAAGCCACTTGCTTCTTAATTTTCCTTCCTTAAGGTTCTGTCCTCAGCTGTCCTCTTCTGTATGCTATGTGTTCTTCCTCAGGAGTGCCATCTACTCACTAATATTAGTTATGACTTCTTCCAAATGATTTTCAACTCAGACTTCTCTTCCAGAATCTAGTTTCAGAAACTTAAATGTTTACTCATCAGCTCTCCTCTAATTCATGTCCAAAATTGAGCTCATCATCTTTTCTCTTACCCCAATCTTGGATGTTTTAACAGTCCTTTTCTCTCCAATAGAATCACTATTCTTCCTTTAATCCATGATTTCTTCTAGAAGGTAATAGATGGAAGTACAATGAATGTTCCAGTGTCCTTTTTTTTTTTTTTTTGAATAACCAAAATCTTCCTCCTCCATTCCATCCCCTGCATAGCATCCCAAAGATGCAAATATGATCATGGCATCTCCTGCTTAAAACTCTCACTTTGCCCAGATCAAGGGACCCTCTGCAATACTTGCATCCAGACAAAGAAGAAAAAAATTGGCTGTGTCTCAGAAACCATTTTTTCTGCCACTAATACAGTCCAAAGAAACAATGTGCCAAATCTCATCAATCTGTTCATTAATGAATGATTTATTAAATAAACATTTCATGGGTACGCATAAGTATTGTCTTGAAAATTCATAGCAGGTTCCAATAGTACATTTTTCATTCTTGGCTTCAGCCTAGCCTTTCTAATCTTCCTTTTCTGGGACTATGCATACTTTCACTAACTTTCCCTCTCCAGATTTATTTTACTTATGTTTGTATCCATCATTGCCCAGGTCAATTCTTGTAAGTATAATTTGGGCTATATGATTATATAAATTTGACCTTTCCTAATGTGGTGAAATGTAGAAAACTCTGAACAGTAATAACCCGAGGATTATTTACATATAATTTAGGGAACTTCTCCATCTTAGGTTATTGATAAATTTATTTCAGCAACTACAGTGTTGATAAAAAGAATTGATTTAGTCATCTGAGGATTTTCTTTTATGGCCATATATAATTCACAAAATAAATAAGCCTGCACATGGGAAGCAATCATTTCCCCCATATATATAACTGTATAGGATCGTTTACTATAAGTAGTAGTGGTGCCTTCCATGTCAGCGTATTTAAGACATTCAATATTTAGAAAGTGTAGTACGAAGATTGTATTTCCCTGTCTTGCATGATCACCTGGAGGTGATGATAACAAGTTCCACTTCATCCTTACGGTGACTTTGTGAGGCAAGCAGAACAGACCACTTTATCCTCACTTTATAATAGGAAGACTGGCTCCAAAATGCTAATAGATCAGTTTAAATCTACATGGATTGAAGCAGAGTTTTAATTCCTATTTTTTTACCTTTCCCACTTAACTTGGCTTTGTGAAAGCTCTAACGTACTGTCTTCGGTTCATTAGGGATTGCTTCGGAGAAAAAAAATAAATGTTTTGTGCTTTGATGATGTTCTCAGTAGGTCATATGATTTAGGTGACTGCAGTGTAAGGAATAGTCTAGAAAATTACTTGACCCAATGTTTGTGTATAAATGGAGATTTTTTGATTTTTGGAGAATGCCACATTTGCAGACCTGTATTCTGAGATTTGACTTCTGGTTGAGTTTTTCTGTTAATATTATACTGATGGTGGGAGTTTGGAATTGGGGAGGGGAGGATCCCTCTCTTGCTAGGGAAAACCTAGGGCTGACTTGTCCATCACCACAACTCCTTTGAATTCATCTCCCTCATTATATCTTTTGTAAATGGCCAAACTACTGTGAACTGAACAGTCTTTACAATGTGGTTCACATACTACTTTTGTTGCAGCATATGTAAAATTTGCTTAGGGATAAAAAAAAAAAAAAGACCTTACAAACTATGTTGCTTAGGAAACCAATGTTTAGTCTTGTTAACATTTGCTATTTCTAAAATATCTACACAAACAATAGTGATCTTTTAAAGGCTTAAAACACTTAACTGATGGACAGAGAGTCCATTACATATAACTATAATCTAAAATGTCAATATACCAAATTGATGTAGTCTCTTCTTTGAATAACTTCTGTTCAGCAGTGTGGACCAAGCCAGAGAAGAATCATCTGTGAACACATCTACTAATTACTCAGTACTAGATGCTTTATATATTTATTAACATTACTTCTTATTATCCCCTGAAATCTGGGTATTTTTGTTTCCATTTTCACATATAGGATCCTGAATTTCAGGGAAGCTAAGTAACTTGCTTCTTCAAGTAGTTAGAAAGTGGTGGAGCTGGGATTCAAGCCTGAGTGTATTTGTATCTTAAGTGCATGGTTGTTTTTTTTGTTTTTCCCTAACACAAACATATATATAGGAGTAGCCGATATTCTTCAAATGAAATTGTTTTTGAACAACATAGGCTTCTAAGGGCCACTTAGCTATAGCAGAAGTGGGCTATTTTTATGTTACTGATGTCTTATCTTTTATCTTTGCTCAAAATTTCAAGCGAAGAGAATGACTCTCAAATAGTTTTTTTTAAAAATGACTATTATTTCAACACAGGGTTACTTTCTCTGCTTCTCCACAGCCAGAGTGAATGATGGTTTCATGGATAATGGTTCCAAAGAAGCATGCCCAAGTAACTCATTGAATATGATTGAAGTAAAATCTTGGGAATGATGAAATCATTGCAGATTATCATTGCAGAGTCCAGAAAACATTTTTTTAAGTTGTGAAACTGATTCAACTCTAGTATTGTTGCAGTAATTTTAAAACAATGCAGTCTTTGCGGGAAGCACCTATCATTACAGAAGTCTTTGAGGTGAAAGTGTGAGAGAAGTTGTAGAAATTTCTAAGAACCAAATAATGACTGAGACAAAGGAATGCAACTTCCCTTAGAGTAAACGATACCCTTGTAAGGGGTCTTTGATAGAGTTAAAGGAAATCGTGATAAAGATGCACTGCTGGCTAAACATTTATTTTCTTTTCTATTTTGAAAAATAACTTTGCAAGGCTTTTAACCTAATATGAGGCTATTCAGAAAACTTGGCAACTGTGGAGTAGAAAGTAAAGGATTAAAAACTAGCTATGAGATAGAAAACAAAGTGTTGAAATAAGTAGCCAGTGTTCCACATGTCCCTGCTGGGTAGGCTAGGGATCCATGTGTGGACAAGACGTGTCCCTGTGTTACTGAGAAACCTAGCCAAGCCAGCATAGTATGCTAAGGAATGAAAATCGTTTTAGACAATATAAAGAGAGATTGTCACAAATCCTATAAGGACTCGAGTCTAGATAACTGGGCAACTGGTTGATAGATGGGAATGTGCTATTATCCCTAAATTATAAGAGAAGTTCAATCTTTTACTTTCAAAATAATCAAATAAAATAGAATCTTATATGGAGAGATGTATTAGGCATTAGTAAATTTAAGAAAAAATATTTCAGCACTTTAAAATGTGAGACCTTAAGAGGATGTATGAGTAATTTATTGAAACTAATTGATATCAGGAACTTATTAAATTCTTTTGAGGTCCCATTACACTGAGTTCATAGATGATTCAAGAAGCAGAAAGAAGTGATCACACATTCCTGGCCGGGAGGTCCCAGGAGATACTACTGCCTTACTATATAAAAATAACTTCTGGGTAAAACCAGACAGGGCAGGGCAGAGGAGCTTTACTTTTTGAGAAAGTAAAAAATTACAAATCCAGCCCCATTCAGGTAATTGACACTGGAGCATCCAATGCACTTCAATCTATTACTGCCTAGAGGAACTAATTTAAGAGAAAGCACTGCAGATCAACAATGATGATGTTGCTTGGTAACTCAAAACCATTTGGTAACATACTGAGTTACTTAGCTTTTTTAGCACACTCTTTGTATCCACATAGGAAAAGGATGGAGAAGACCACTTGAAACTATTTTTAATTGCAAACGTGCTTCAACTGGAAACAGGCTTCTCTTTTGCAACACACAAGCAAGTCCAGAGGTTTTTATTAAAATGTGAACTACCACGGTAGTAATAAATGTTGAATTTGATGTGTTCTTCTAAATATTGATCTTGTTATGGTGAATCTGCTTTGAAGGGGTCTGAGCTGTTTTTTTAGGAGGTAGGAAACTCAAAGTTTTTAGGCTTCCTGGCCCAGGAGTCCTGGGGGCTGGCTGGAGGCACCCCTGTCCAGGGGAGAGTCCAGAGCTTTGGAATCAGACTCACTCAGTTGAAATCCTACCTTCTGCCACTCTGTGCCTTTGGACAAACGTCTGAGCTTTGATATCTCATCTCTTCCGTAAAAGCAATGGCTTTTCTGTGACAGATTTACTGTGAGGATGGAGTAAGGAAATGCGTGTTACGTGCTTAGCACCTAACAGGTTTCCAACAAATATTCACTTATTATTTTGAAACTAGAGAGCTGCAAGTATCTTCTCTGTATTCCCAGTCTGTAAGATACCCTTTACAATGAGTCACAGAGCTGAGGTAGAGAGAGGAGGGACTTCAAAAAATGGGGGGAGGAGCTAGAAGGGCTGTTGAAATTTGTGCATTCTCTTTCAGAATTTGGTCTTATTCTCCAATTATAAAATAAGAATAGGCATATATATATATATATATATATATATATATATATATATATATTTAATGGATGAAAGTAAAGTGGAACTCAAAATGTTATCTAGGACCTAGGGCTACAGAAAACGTTTTTTTTTCTCTTTATTACTTTAGACCAATTAGCTTAATATTTACTCTGTTTGGTGGTGTATTTTTTATTTTATGTGCTAAACATTTTACTAAAAATAGTGATGCACTTGATTATTTAATGCATTAACAAATCAATGGGAGGGGTTGAGACATGGAAGTTTTGTAAGCAAATACTATTTTAGTACTATACTTAGCAACTTAAACATTCAACCATTATTTTAAAAATTCCAACTTCCACTGAACTTGTGCCAAACGCTTCCCAGATTTGCTGATAAGAATATAAAAAGCACGGGGCTGCTGCAATAATCAAGTGCAGATTAGATTAGATTTATTCCCTAATGACAGCAATCTTAAACTTAGAATTCTCTGTGTATCTAGCCTGCTTTAAAAAATTAAAAATTCCAGATCTTGCCCTGATCATTAGATTTGTATGGATTATATAGTTTTTTTAAAGTATTATTCCAATTTGCAGGAAAAAGAAAAAATCAAGATTTGCCAGATAAGAACTTGATGACTTTTGAACTAAGATTGAATGCCTGAAAGTTATCAGTTAACTTACAGAATAAATATTATTCAAACAAGGGAAGGAAAAAAGGAGTAGTGAGGTGGACAAGCTTATGAGTAGGTGTGGCAGGACAAAAAAAGAGAGAGAGTGGTGAGGGCTTTCATTCTCATGATTAAAAGGAGTAAGAACCCTAAAAATTTAGGTTTTTTTGTTTGTTTGCGGTACGCGGGCCTCTCACCGCTGCGGCCTCTCCCGTTGCGGAGCACAGGCTCCGAACACGCAGGCTCCGGACACGCAGGCTCAGCGGCCATGGCTCACGGGCCCAGCCACTCCGCGGCATGTGGGATCCTCCCGGACCGGGGCACGAACCCGTGTACCCTGCATCAGCAGGCGGACTCTCAACCACTGCGCCACCAGGGAAGCCCAAATTTAGGTTTTAAGCATTGTCTCTGTAGATGTAACCATTTGGTTTGGGGTAAGGGAAAAGGTGATTAGCAGAACTCAGGTCAAATGAGAAAAAAGGGAAATGAGAAATAATTACAGAATCAGAAAGAAAGCCACTTTTAGGATTTAAAAAATATGGTTCAGTATATCATTGTGGTTAAGAGAGCTATTCCTGAATAAAGCTATATGGGTTCGAATCATAACTCTGCCTCTTGCTTGAGGTGTCCTAACACATATAAAGGGCATCAGTCAGTACCTGGCACAAAGCAAATGCTGTAAAATGTTAGTGGTAGTGATGGTGATTGTGGTAATTAATATACTATTCCTCAGAAAATGCAGCAATTACTCCTACCTTGTGTTAATAAAAATAATTTGGTATCATTTTCAAATGTGTGATCATCACAAAGTTGACAGAATGGAGTAAAATATTGAATGAATTATCAGTGGTCTTATTTTTTTTTTAATAAATTTATTTATTTTATTTTTGGCTGCATTGGGTCTTCGTTGCTGCACGCAGGCTTTCTCTAGTTGCGGCAAGCAGGGGTTACTCTTCATTGCGGTGCGCAGGCTTCTCATTGCGATGTCTTCTCTTGTTGTGGAGCACGGGCTTTAGCCGCACAGGCTTCAGTAGTTGTGGCTTGCAGGCTCTACAGTGAAGGCTCAGTAGTTGTGGTGCATGGGCTTAGTTGCTCCACAGCATGTGGGATCTTCCTGGACCAGGGCTTGAACCCATGTCCCCTGTATTGGCAGGTGGGCTCTTAACCACTGCACCACCAGGGAAGTCCCAGTGGTCTTATTTTTAAATAGTATTAAATAAGAAAGGTCAGGTGCTAGAGAACACAAGTTAGTAATCTAATTAAATCACCAGCAAAAGAGACAGATCATGTTAACAACAGTCAGATTTGTTATTACAGAGCAATTATTAAAGTGAAATATTGAAAGATGCTATGTATCATTAGTAGGCTTTAAACATGTCATTTAACACAGGCAGAAAACTATAATCAGTTCATTTGATAAGTTAAAATCTCCTTTATTAAAATATTTATATCATTTGTATAAAGGAGGCACTATTGTTGAGGATCTAGAAAGAATTCTGTGGCATACTGCACTACATTCCTTTATAAAATTATTTGCACAAGTCACTCTCTTCGGAGTAGTCTCCAAGTGCCACATGATCTAATTTGTGAGATGAAATAACAGTTTTGGTTTTGACATTTTGCACATTTCCTTAAATCACTATTAAATGTAAGGATTTCAATGTGGCACCAAACTATTATTTGGTTACATTTTATATTCAAAGAATGTAATCTTTTATGAAATATCAGAAATTTCACAGGACTAGTGAAAAATTGCTTTCTTCCCTCTTCCTTCCCACCCCTCTCCACATCCACACACTTAGTTTTCTGGCCTCCACAAAGGTAGGAAAACCTTTATAAGCTTCTAAATACTGTGGTATTAAAGCTGGACACATCCAAAATTTCAGACTTTTTTACCATACTGACCTGGGTTTCATTTCAGGCTCTGTCAGTTTCAAACTTCGGGACCTGGGGCAAGTGACCTTAACATCTTGGAGCCCCCAGGCTTCTGATTTTTAAAATAAAGATTAAGCATTACCTCATGATTTTATTGTGAGGGTTACATGACTGTTTTTACACAAATAGTTTACCACAGTATCTGGCAGAGATACAAACTTAATAAGATGTCATTGTTTTCTTTTTATTTTCAGGAATCTTTAAAGAGTAGCAGTCATTTGGTCACATTCACTTAGCTACTACTGATATCTATTTGAACAAGACTATTTAATACATTGAAGTGTGTGTGTGTGTGTGTGTGTGTGTGTGTGTGTGTGTGAAATGGTAAGGATTATTTGATAAAATAGAATTGTTTTTTGCTAGAAAAGAGGGGAAGAATGGTTTTACACGTACACGTTTATATATATATATATATATATATATATATATATATATATATATATATAGGACTTCTCTGTTTTTGGTATAATTGAGGAAGCTTTGAATTTAGAGTTCTGAGGCTCTGGGAAGCTTTTATAAAATTCTCATCTTGAGATTCATCTGTTTCAGGATATAGGGTGTGGTTTAGTATTTTGAATAAAGGTATCCTAGGTGACTTTGATATGCCTCACTTTGTCCTAAGTTGAGAATCTCTTAAAATGAAAGCTCTCAAGGAACTCACAGTTTCTTGGGGAAATAGACATGAATCATATAAAAGTTATCACAATACAGCAAAAGTACTGAGACATATGTATAAGCTAATTGTTAATGAAAGCACAGAGGAGGTGATACTTGCTTTAGATATTGAGGGAAGAATGA
Source organism: Phocoena phocoena (assembly GCF_963924675.1). Classification (NCBI taxonomy): domain Eukaryota; kingdom Metazoa; phylum Chordata; class Mammalia; order Artiodactyla; family Phocoenidae; genus Phocoena; species Phocoena phocoena. The sequence goes on from NC_089235.1 coordinate 20,832,929, forward strand.
GAGTTTAACAGGAGAAGAAAAAAAGACATTCAAAATATAAAAGGAACAATATTGATCAAGGAATAAAGGTATGAGAGATTGCCAGGAGGAAGAAGTGGCCTTCTTGAGAGACATATTGATTGGACACGAATGTTGTGATTTTTTGGAAGTTATTCCTGAATTTATAAGCAAAGACTGATGACAAATTCTTTTTTTCAAAACTAGTTTAAGATATAGTTACAAGATAATTGTTTTTTTTTTTTTGTTGTTGTTGTTTGGGAAAGGACACTGGGTATTTATTATGATTGTAGTGTTTTTAAATAGTTTACCATCAAAGGCCAAAGGTTTTGTATGTAGCAGGAAAAACAACTAGTGAAGGCAATAATAGTGCTTCGGTGTGCACTTCTATTTTAAAGGTTAATTATTTGTTTAATTAAAGCCCTCAGAACCAACCACAGCTGCTATTGCCTGAAATATTAGATGAACTTGAGTCTATTTAACAGTGTAAGGATTGTGTGACAGCTTTTTTATCCTCTCAACAACATACGGCCTTTTCTCATTTTAAAGACCATATCAGGGGCTTCCCTGGTGGCACAGTGGTTGAGAGTCCACCTGCTGATTCAGGGGACACGGGTTCGTGCCCCGGTCCAGGAAGATCCCACATGCCGCGGAGCAGCTGGGCCCGTGAGCCATAGCCACTGAGCATGCGTGTCCGGAGCCTGTGCTCCGCAACGGGAGAGGCCACGACAGTGAGAGGCCCGCGTACTGCAAAAAACAAACAAACAAAAAAAAGACCATATCATACTTTCCCTTTATTTGGATTATTTTCTCTTATGGTTGTTGATTATTTATGTAGTTATATCTGTATTTTACAACTGAGGGAATCAGGGCTTAAAGAGGTCAAGTAATATACTGAAAATCCAGTGCTAGGGCCATGATGTTTACTCAAGCAATTTTACTTTCTTGAATGATAGCTCTTGAGATATTATGAGATATTAGATTGGAAAGACATGGAATTCCAGAGATTGTTGTAGAGGCTATTGAAATTGTCAGGAAAGAGATGATGACAGAAGAATAGAGAAACAGACGTGACAAGAGACTTTGTAAAATGGAATCAACGCCATGTGTTGAGTCAGTAGAGAAAGAATACGGTATGGAAAGTGATTTCTGAAGTCTAGTTGTTTTTTACAGATTTCCCTACAACAGGGAACCCAAAGGAAGAACGGAGCTAGGTGAAACCTATGATTTCTGTCTGGGGATAAGTTTAGCAAACCAGCAAACATTGCCGGCACTTCTGCTCTGGAGCTCACCTAAAAGATCAGAATAAAGATGTGGATTTATTGATGACTTGGACGTATTCTTCAGGTTTCTTCAAGTGCTTGTTTTTTGCTTTGGTCTCTCACATCAGCTACCATATACTGAGCATTATTTTTTTCTTTTTTTTGGTACCTTGACAGAGAAGTAAAAGTATGCTCATAGTTTATGTAATGTGCCATTGTCATTATAACATGTAGGCTTGGCCAAATAACCAAGTGGGAAAAACCAGAATGAGCCTTTCTTGTTTCCATATTTTATCTGTATTATTAAACTTGCTGTGTGCTGCTGATTATTGAGAGCTAGATCTAATCTTGCCACTCCCTGGGCTCATTTTTCCAGCCACTAGGATGTAAGGTGTGCCAGAGATTCACCTGAGTTCTGCCTGAGGCTTATCTCTTTGAAAGCCAAATTTTGGGTTCTTGTGATACTGGCTGACACTGCAGAGCTGAACATGGCATGCTGATTACCTTTCACTCTGATGTCCTCTGCAGAAACTGCCTCTTTGGGAGCCAGGACCTGTGAGGATGATCTTACAGAGCAGCAGTTGAGAGCGACCTCAGGTAATTGGTCTTATTCTTGTCTGTCTTGAATGAGCTACATTTGTTACTCTCATAATTTATGTAATGAACTATCTCTGGAACTGCTCTAATTAGAACTGATCAGATCCCTTATACAAATAATTTAAATCTTATATAGAATATATCAATATTATATATAATAAATTGAATATTGGCTTGGCCAAAAAGTTTGTTCGGATTTTCTGTAAGAGTGGACGAAAACCCAGACGAACCTTTTGGCCAACCCAGTATGTAATAAATAAATTAAATCAAATGTAGCCAATATTTGGATGCATATGTAAAGCAATTTCTTAAAGAACAGGTAACTTATGCTGGATAATTTCTCACATCTACATTTACACACAATGAAGTTTTACCTAAATGGTCAGTTTTACACAATGTATAAGTCAATAAGCTGGGTATTATTTTTCCCCAAGTCAAACAACCTGGATGGTGGAGTTAGTTTTGGTAATTGATGAGTTGATTGGATTTTTACTGCCCTGTCAATACAATCACTAGTTCCTGTGCTTTGCATGCTTATGTGTGTGGTAAAAGATGGAGACTATGCCTTCTTAGCAGCATTATATTCAGATGATTTAAGGGGAATTTCACCCATGTTGCTACAACACACCTCATTTATTTCTGCTGTATAAACATGATTCCAGTTTCCAGATTTATACAGTTGGAATAATAATGTGTTATACAGAATAACAAAAAAATGATTATAAAAAGTCCTTCAGGGGCTTCCCTGGTGGCGAAGTGGTTGAGAGTCCGCCTGCCGATGCAGGGGACACGGGTTCATGCCCCGGTCCGGGAAGATCCCACATGCCGCAGAGCGGCTGGGCCCGTGAGCCATGGCCGCTGAGCCTGCGCGTCCGGAGCCTGTGCTCCGCAATGGGAGAGGCCACAGCAGTGAGAGGCCCGTGTACCGCAAAAAAAAGAAAAAAAAAAAAAAAAAAATCCTTCACATTCATAATGGGGTATTGAAATACTTTTAAAAAATTGCAAATGAGACCATTCCTCCAATATAAACTCAGGACTTCCCTCTTAAAAAAGTCTTCAAAGTTAAGTTTACCTTCACCTATGTGTGTCTCATGAATACTTTTTTATTTATAAGTAATTATTTTTCATATTATATATTATTTTTCCCTAGAAAACTACAGAACATATTTAAGCTAAAGTAGCATAAAATCAGTTCTTCCTCCTCACTTCAAGCCAATCAAAAAATTGCATTAATGACTAGATTGAAAGTAATAGGGCAAAAATCAAGACCATGACAAAAATATTAGACTAAAAGGAGACCGCTCCCTCTCAATACATTTCTTTATTGTTTTGTAAAAAAAAAAAGACACCAAAATTTACATCTTCGGACTTCCCTGGTGGTGCAGTGGTTGAAAGTCCACCTGCCGATGCAGGGGACACGGGTTCGTGCCCCGATCCAGGAAGATCCCACATGCCGCAGAGCAGCTGGGCCCGTGAGCCATGGCCGCTGAGCCTGCGCGTCCAGAGCCTGTGTTCTGCAACGGAAGAGGCCACAACAATGAGAGGCCCGCATAACGCAAAAAACAAAAAACAAAACAAAACAAAACAAAACAATTTACATCTTCACTTCAACCTCTCTGAGAAGCTTTATATTTAGATATTTCCATGCCTTCTGAATATTTTCATAGGGATGTTCTACAGGGAAGTCAAATATAACATATTCCAAATTGAACTTCTCTTTTCTGCAAAACCATTTCTTCTCCTCTTTTAATTGATGACATCATACCATAGACCTAGTTACCCCAAGCAGGAAAACTAGGAATCACCAGTTTAACTCAAAATTGCCAGGAACTATTGGGCATAGGTTATGAGTAAGGCAAATGAGTTCTCTCATTTTTAGACAATATTACTATACAAATAAATGTTATTTTCAGATTGCAACAAATGTGAAAAAAGAATTAAAAGAGGTAATGTGTAGAGCAGAGGTTCCCAAAGTGTGGGCCCCTTAAAAGCAGCATCAGCCCAATCTGGGAACTTGGAAGAATGCAGATTCTTAGGCCCCATCCCAGACTTACTGAGTTAGAGACACTGAGGATGGGGCCCAGCAGTCTGTGGTTTAACAAGCCCTCCAGGTGACAGTGATTCCCACTGAAGTCTGAGGACCCCACCTGTGTGACAGGTGATGTACTACCTTAGAAGCAGTGGTCAGAGAAGTTCTCTGATGAAATGCCAGGTGAGCTGAGTCCAAAATAATGAGAAGGACCCAATTAGGGGAAAGGCTTTACAGACAGAGGAGGGGAAGAAGTTGGTGATAGTCCGTGAAGAGAAAGAAGGCTGACCTGGAGAGAGATGAGTGAGTGGGGAGAACAATGTAAGATGACGTCATAAAGGTAGGCAAGGCCTGATTATTTCAACCACAGTAAGGGGTTGTTATGTATGTTATTTTAAGCAAAGTAGGAAGCCATGGCAGGCCTCAAACAGGAGAATGGCTCGATTTTATTATATTAAGGTATGCAGAATAAATTGTGGGAAAGCAAGAGCAAGTCTTCCCCAGTTTTGAGACCATTGCAAGATACAGGTAAGTGACTAAGGGTACTGACAATGGAAATGTAAAGAAATAGATGGATTTACTGTATACCAAATACTTTGGAATTGGAATTAATGGACTTGCCAATGGATTGTGTACATTAGAGAAGGAAAGAAAGAAGTCAATGATGACTCTTGCTTTTTGTGAATGGTGGTACCATTAACTGAGGTGGTGGAGACTGGGGAGAAACAAAGTGAAGTATGTTGAAAGGGGATTAAGAGCTCTGATCTGGGCATATTAAGTTTGATATGCCTTCCAGACATCCAAATGGAGATATAAAATTTAAAGCAATGGATCTGGATGAAATCATCTAGGGAAATCATTATTTTTCCTCAAATCAGACATTCTTTGTAGATAAGAGAATAGGGCTTAGGACAAATGCTGGAGACACTCCAATATTTAGATTTTTAATGGAGGAGGCCGCAGCAAAGGGGAATAAGGGGGAACTTTCAGAGGGGTACGATGAAAATCACAATAGTCTCATGCAAAGAAATTCAAGAAAGGGATGTTTTTCAAGGAGAAAGGAGTAGTAACATCTATTGAGCAAAGTTAAGTAAGATGCAAACAGAAAAGTGGCCATTGGATTTCACATCATGGAAGTCATTGGTGGCTTTGAGAAGAGGAATGGATGTGAAGCCAGGCTGGAGAGGGTTGAATAATGAATGTGATTTAGTAGAGAGAGAAGATGTGAAGCAAAAAACAAACCAGACCAAAACCAAACCAAACCAAACAAATACTCCTTTTAGGTTTTATTGAAGGGGAATAGAGGAATGGGAGAGAGTCTGGACTTCTCCTTTTCTTCCCCATTTTGCTTCCCAAATGGAACTCAGTGTTCCAACTAACAAGTATTGCCTGCCTTCTATAATTCCAGGCACTAGTCCTCGTGCTTCTGGCACAGTGACAAATAAGACAATCACTGTTTTCAATAAATGTGTACCTGTTAGAGAAAGTAGGTAATACACAGAGAATTTCCACATACTACCGTAAGTTGTTTGACACCAGTGCACAAGAAAAAGAAAAAGAAATTTATCCAGAAGCATTACTCCTAGTTCAATATTCGGGGAAGATTTTTTTGAGAAATAAGCAATTAATAATGATACAGTTAGCATTTTTTTAATACTTATTTTGTGTTTTGCTCTGTGCTGACTGATTTTTATACATTATAACAAATCCATGAGGTGGGTATTATTAACTCCAGCTTTACGTATGATGAAACTGATATTTCCCAAGCTAGGCTTAAAGGAAAGATGGGAATTATGCAGTGGAGAAAAGTTGTTCTAGATAAGAGAAAGAAACAGAGTGGTATGTCTTATAGGAAGGAAGAGGGCATTAACGACTATTGCGTGTGTCTAAACAGTGGTACACAAAATGTGGTCCTTGGACCAAAAGCTTTAGCATCACCTGGGAACTTAGAGATGTAAATTCTCAGGCCTTACTCTAAACCTACCAAGTCAGAAGTTCTAGGGATAGAGCCCAGCAATCTGTGGTTTAACAAGTCTTCCAGGTGGTTCTGGTGCCGTAAAATTTGAGAACACTGTACTTGAGAGTTAAGTGCTAGGTAGGAAGTGAAGAAAGATGAGACCAGATTGGTAGACAAGGACCGGCTATTCTTGCCCTGTACAGAAGATTGAGCTTTTTCTTTATGTGATGGCAGTCACTGAAAGATTTTAAGTAGAGAAGTCAAATTTAAGTAGATCATATAAAGGATAAATTTGGAGGAAGTGGGGACTGGACAGGGAGACAATGATGGGGCCCAGGAAGGAATTCTTGTAAGCCAAGAATCTAGAATATATGCTCCATAAAAAAAACTACAGATGTTTGAGTCACTAACCTCTGCTTCCTCTTTACACGGGCTTAAAAAGCATGTGGTGTTTTCCTTAGAAGACTCAGAGGGTTTCCAAACCCAAGTATAATAAAGCAATGGGAACCAAGCAAAACTGGTGTTCAGATCAGAGGCATGTCACTGAAGCCGATTTGCTTCGAAATTATATAATTTTGTAGAATAAATTGATAGTGATTTTCCAATCATTTTTTATTATTCAAAGGAAAATAAGCTACTCATTCAAAAACTTTTCTTTTAAATATAGTTTATGTGTATGTGTAACTTATAAGATCATCATTTTAGTATGATAAAAATGCTAGGGGAAGTTAACTGTACTGTACTTTTATAGTATATATGACTATAGTATTATTTTGTCTTCTTCCTATTATTTTGAAACGTTTTAAACTAAAAATGTTTTATCATTTATCTGAAAATTGGGAAGTTCTACTGTACCCTAATGTGCATTTAAGCATAACTACATTCATATCATAAAGTTTAACATGTGAATAGTATAGTTTTTATTTTCCATGAAGCAAAAGAATAATTGAAATATATACAGTGTGAATACAATATTATGAAATGCTATAATACTTTCATTATTATTAACATGTTAATAATTATTATTATTAACATGTAACATGTTGAAGAAATTTATTGATGAAAATGAAAACTGCTTTAGCAACTTTATTTGGGAATTTTATGTAATTTAGTATCCTTGTTTTGGAATTTTACGTAATTTCCCTCAGTTCTAAGACATCCCTTTAATACATTTAATGTCATATGCTGTTTTCCTTCTTTCATAAAATTGTCTTCCTTTTTTCATAAGCATCTTACATTTTATGGCATTTTACAGTTGATGAAATGTGGTACTTGAAAATTATTCAATAGAATGTAGCCAACTCTTGCCCTTAACCCCAAATCCAACCTACAAGGTTTTCTAGAAAAAGTGGTTTCTCCATGTGAATACTCTTGACTCTGAAGCCTATTTATAAAATGAATGTCAAATTTATTTCAAAAACTCTCTTTAAGAATGAAAGTGACTTTTTACTTCTGACTTGTAGGAAACTTTATGGTGTACATAAGTTACCCTTTGATTCTTTTTTACGTGATTAAAAATTCGCCAAGTTCTATGGCTCCAAAGAGCCTACCTGTAATAAACAGCTTTCGCCTTCAAAACCACAAAACAGGTCTGAATTGCTGGAGCATTAGAGCTAATTGACTGCCTACTTCAAAGGAAGAACAAGAAAAGTGTGGGCAGTCACAGAAGCAGAGGGAGTGCCAGCAAATCCACCTCTGGAGGTTATGAGCTGTGGCTTGGAGGAGCCGTGCAAAGTTATGGCCTCAGAACTGCTGTTTGCGATTAAGTTGATGGGGAGAGTCTATCCCACAATCTCTCCCTGCTGCTGACACAGAGTCTTTGTTCACATTCAGATTTCTCAAACTGTTGCCAGGGTCAGGCTGAGGTCAGACACCACAGTGATGTATAGAAGAACTTGTCTGGGAATTTCTCTCACACTTAAGACACATACCAGAAACATGAAGAAGAGGATCCTGCAAAAACTGTCTGATGAGACGCAGATGATACTGTAGTTTTTCTTTTCGTACCTTCATAATCTTCGTTTTCTTCTCCTGACGCATAATGTTTTATGAACATGAGTTGGCGATAGCCCTTACAATTTTCTGTCCCCTCCAGATAAGGACATTCAGTAGCACTCTGATGCTTCATTTTCCAGCCCTGGGGGAGAGGTCCAGTAAATCTACTCCAAGAACTCTCGCATCCCTTCTGCCACGGGCCGTCCGTAGGTCGCGGGCCTGACTCTGGATGTCACGTCACGTGTGTGGACTTGGCGGGGACACAGACTAATCTAGTCATGATCTCAGCCTCCCAGACTCCCAAACTGAGCCAGGTCGCTGTCCCTACCCAGCCTGGGACCCTGCTGGGAGGAGGGAGCCTGGGTTTGATCAGTGATTATCACCGACAGGTGAAAGCAGGCTACAGCCAGGAGGAGGGTTGATTCTTTCTTCTTCAAGTACAATTTCCACATGTATTGAAAGGGAAGCTGCCCCCAAACCCTCCGATGACCCACCCCTCCCCAAGGACCTCCCCTCTGCTTTTGTGCAGTGGCAAAGTGCAAATATGGAATCAAGAGATTTGTATGGTGCCTTTGAGGACTTAACAGTCGAAACAAACTCTGGTTTCAAATGTATTAAGCGTCCTTGTTTTTCCCCTTAGTTTTTTTTTTTGGAGTTTCCCCCATTGAGCCCAGAACTGGCCCCCCTCTGTTGTTTTCTGCTCTCATAGTTGTAGAGCATGGCTGGCAAGTGAGGCACTAAATAGCAATTTTTTCTTTTTTTTTTTTTTGGTGCTCAGCTGCTACATATGACAGTGGATATTTCATTCTGCTGTCAGAACGTTATTAAAAAAACATGGGGTGTGGAGAGGGCCATGATTTCCCCTTTCAATCACTATAGCATTTGCAATGAAAATTTTATGCAGTGTGTAATTTTCAGTTAATGCTTGACACTTAAAATGTCCGGAGCTGCGTTTTGTACGGTTCTTGAAGGGTTAATTGTATCATGTTCTCTGCATAAAAGCTCTGCTTATCAAAAGCAAATAGAAGAGTGTATGCAAATGGATGTCGATGACCTTTTGCCTTTCCAGGGTTAATTTATATGGTCATTAAAGATTTTATGAAATTGAGTAGCCTGGTGCTTCTAATCCCATTTTACCTTCTTCTCCTAATTTATGTAATTCCTACCTGAACAGGGAAATATGATTTTTATTTTTTGTGCTGCAATGAGAACAGCATGCCATGCTGTGGGGAGTTGTGAGTCTGGTTATCTAGCATTACTCAGATTGCTAAAAATTCATTAAAATGCGACATCAGCACAGTGAGAGACAAATGATCGCAGGATGAAAGAGAACAGTGGGCCTTTCACGGATTAGTGCTACACAGACCCAGCATAGAGGCTAACTGCATAAACAGATTAATCCACCAGCAGCGGCATAGCTAAGATTTACAGAATAATTAAATAGGGTTGAGTTACTATGAGGATTTCCATGTAATCTAGCTGGTGTGAAACCCGTGAATGAGGTGTGGGGTGATGTGGTTGTCATAGAAGTATACCTTCTTCTGTCCTACGCCCTGTATAGCTCCCCCTATAGAAAAAATAAAATAAAATCCCAGTATAACTGAAGTTTTGAGATCTCTGACAAATTCCAAAGAATTCCTCTGGGGTCTAAGGGCTGAAAGGCAGGAGTAACACCTGTCTTACATTTAACCCATCATTAGCACATTATTGAACTAAGAAAGTTTTCTGAGAATTTGGTTCATTCTGCCATTTATCCAAGTCCATGCAGCAGTGGGTTCATGTAGCTTAGAAGGTTCTACTATTGAAATTACAAAATTGCCTTACATCCATTTTTCAATCTTTTCTATCTTAAACTGTACTTCTTTGAAAAGATTTCTTTTTAATTTAGTATAGGCGTATTTTCTCAGTGGATATAAAAGAAGTTGCTTGAGATTAAAAAATAACAAAACAAAACCTGCATTGGTATAGCCAGCAGGTTCTAATAGTGACTTTTAATAAATTCGTGCTCTTTTTTGAGAATGAATGTCTGCAAATGATTCATAAATAACAAAGTTCTTAAATGGTCACATAGTTTATTTTCATGTGTGTTTTTCTAGGGTTTTCCATCCAACTGACTGGTCTGTCTTTCTTAACAGAAGAACAAAGTGAGGAGACAGAAGGAGCTATTAAACCTACAGCCGGGGCTGAGGATGATGAGAAAGACACAAGTGAAAGAGACAATAATGAAAGCAAAAACTCTAATAAAGACTCTGGTAAGATGCTAGAATCTTTCACCTTTCCTTCCCCCACCTCCATTCCCTGCAATCTGCTCTTCCTTCACTGCCCCCCCCCCACAAAGCTTATTAAAAGCTTTTATTCATTTTAAACTGTCTGAACATTCCCACTACTATTCATTGTATGTGCATTTTGCATGTGATTTCTATCAGTAGCCTCCCATTGACCTATTTTTAATCATAACCATCTGACAGAATAGATGTGGATAAGTTGAAGAATATTGCAGGACGACCAGCGAGATTATTTTTTAATCAAATCAGTTTGTGTGCTTGTAATTTTTTAAGCGCCTTTCATTAATCTTAGCTATACTTGTGATTCCTCTGATGGCATATTAATTTTTCATAAGCACAGGATTAGATATCACTTGAACTTTTTCATTCAATCACATGTGCTCCCCCCCTCCCCAAACCACATAACCTTAAAAATAAATGTTATTTTTCCTTGCTTTTTTACAACTTACACTCAGGAATTTGCCCTTTTTAAGGGCATCTATTTGAGGCATTTCAAACAAAATCCAGTGAAAAAGTTTACAGATGATTCAGCCTAAGAAGAGGAAATATCATTGAGAAGGGATTAGGTGCTGGGTAATTTTGATCTTCTAGAATAGACAAATCCCAGTAATGAAAGCTACTGTCTTTGAAAACAAACCTTCGTGTCATGACATTTACTTGTGCACAAACAAACCCTAGGCCAGCATCTGGTGTGGATACCTAAGGCTTTTTCTGTGTTTGATTTGGCAAATATATGACTTCATCCATGCTTTGTATGTATGAGATGGAAATCTATGGTCCCAATGAATATTACATTGGCTACTTTTGCTGTACGCTATACCTAGTTTTATTATGTTGGACTCATTGAAGCAGAAGAAGTGCTGAAACGGGTTCAAGCCTATTAGTTTCAGGTAGTCATCTATCTTTTCCTTGAATTCCAATGACAGCCGCATCTAAAGAAGCTTGTTTTCACTGTGAAGACATTGGGTTGGGCAGAAAATATCATTTTCACTCGCAAGTTTATTTAAACCTGAATTATCCCATATTTGTGATTCAGTCTTTGCATATCTAAGTTTTCCATTCCCTTCAAAAATTATTTGAAGGGCCTTTCTGATACCCACCCCACACCTTTCAATGCTGAATTTGTCTCTGGAGTCCAGTGAGAAGAGTGCCATTTAAATTTGCGTCTAGGATATAGTGGCTAACATATGATTCTAATTTGATTTAAACAAAGAAGATCTAAGGTTGGTTTTGAGCCTAAAGCAATGTAAAAAAAAAAAAAAAAAAAAGATGCCCTAGCTGTATATTAATACAGTTCCTGAGGTCACTGACAAGGAATTTGAAGTACCCTGTGATCAGTTAAGGTCAAGGGTAGTGCCATCTAAGCTTCATTTGAAAAGAATTGGCAATAGCAAGGAAGTCAGTTTAGGTCTAGGATGGACCTCATCAAGGCTAGCTGATGGACTGCTTCAGGGAGGGCAGGATTCTGCTGCCTTCAGTGGTGATTTTCTCACAGTGGTGCCAAAAGAGATTGCAGACCATACACCCACCCAACTCCATTCTTCAGAAGAATGTGTAAAACACACAGGACATTGGTGTTCGTTGAGCGTTCACGTAATACATAGGAATGTGACATTGTGCTTGGCTTTAAGTAACTAATACCTTGTAAAGGATGTGTTGTGGGAATCTCTTGAAAATGGTTCCAGTCTCACCAATGAGGCAAGAGTCTTACTTGGAACATACCACAGATGCAAGGGCTCTATCTCCACCAGCCTGGTTTACTGCTCTACATAAATAATGGGCTCAATCACTCCTTAACGGCCTGATGAGTTATTGTCTTTTCTTGGGCATCTAATTGTACCATCTAGACAGGACTCGGCATGTGAGAGGATACAGACCATTGGATAATGATAGTTTTCTAAAACACATTTTTATCCCTGCAGAAACGCCTCCCCAACTACATCTGTAGGGATAAAGATGGGCTTTCATACCAACTCAGAGCAATTACTGAGATGCTAATATTTAGCCTTGAAACCTCTCAGACACCGAGACAGTTATTATTGACAACTAACATGAACTTTTAACAAAGTTTTCTATTTTCTACATTGAATCTGATTAGGTGAAAAAATTATTATGTGGATTTTTTTCCTTGTAAGTATTTCTAATGACTGAATGAGCACTTATGTATATATTGGTTTTCTTCCTGATGTCAGTGATAAATGTCAAAAGTACTGGCAAATTTATAAGTTAATCACTATCTTAATGTGTTAGATGGGAAAACAGTGTGACCCCACTTTAACACAGAATTTTTTAGACAGGAAGGAATTAACACATGTTAGGAATATGATGTTTGTATAAGCTGTTGTACCGTGTTGCTGACATTAATCTCTAGGACTAGAGCTTTCAAAATGAGACTTGGCAATATGCAAGTTATATTTGTTGAATATTCATTCATAATAGAAAAGCCTCCTAATGCCTCATTTATATTGTCATTTAAATCTAGTGCCACTTTAGATTAATTATAATCCAAATTATAGCTCTGTACGCTACAAGAATTAATATAGAGTTTATCCAGATTAATATATTTGCATTGAAAATGTAATATGTCTCTGCCACGGCTAAGGGGACCACTTTTTAATAAGGGAGTAAACATGAGGAAAGATGGAAATTAACCTTCATTATTGCAATTAAAATTATCCTTTCATTCTAGTCTCATTAGAAAAAATACTGTACCGGTAATTATAATTTAGGCTTATTTGGAGTTGAATACCATCTTCTGTTATATCCAAGTTTTGTAGTATTCAAACTTTACCAAATACATTGATTCATAAATAATAACTCAGCATTTTGTTATTTTTTTCAAGATTTGCTTTGAGTACACATGTGTTATTGGATTTTCCTCACTTGTTATGAATATAAACCATTTTACAACCTTCTGTATTTTAGGGATTGAAAATTTATTAAGTAGGCAGCATCTGAATTGAAATGAATTATGTCATTTTTATATTAGTAATCTCATGCAAGTTAAATAATCCCATAACTGACAGATAATCATTGGCTCATTTATTTGGCAGTCCTTATTTGTAATTAAGCTTCATGTTTTAGTTAAAAATGCATTAAAATTACCTTTTTTTTTGAGGATAGTGTGATGGCCTTAATAACACAAAATGAATTATGATCTCATTTCAAAATTGTGTCTAAGGTAACAAACAGTGTTTATTTCAAGTAAAGTTGTAAGCATAAACTATGAATAATCAGAAAACTTAAAACCTTCCTAAAATTAATTGGCCTTTACTTAATATAAGATATTTCTAAGATAAAACAATTCAGAGAAAGACCCCAGAGTTGATTTCCTATAATTTACCAAGGAGGCCATAATACCTGAGATGGTACCCCTTTGAGTAGAAGAGGCATGAATGCATAAAATATAATGTCCCTCATTTTTGCAAGTAATCCTGGTGACCTGTTTTATCTTCAAGAGTCTGTTTTTGTCATATGTTATTGCATCTTAGCATTCTCTGCTGTTGCTGCTGCTTCTTATCAGTGACACACATTTCTGGGGTGCCTAGCTAGAGTTAGGGGGTCTAGACTTTATTTATAACTTCTTCTCAATTTAAAATAAGATGGTCTTTAGGAAGTTCCTAGCTTACATTAAGATCATAGTTTAATTAACTAAGTTAATTAACAAAAAAATCTCGAAGCTGACCCGTATATTGGGTGGAATACTATATCCAACACTTATTTCGATGGCTATGAAATAGTGACCCTAAAATTTAACTCTTGATGCAGCATGAATGTCCCTAAATTCAAAAGCAATTATATTCTTGATGATATTAATGTACATAAAAATAATATGGATTAATTATATCAAATATGTACACCAGTGTAAAGTCTTAGTAAAATGTTTCAAACCTTGAAATCAATGTTCTTTTAACCTTTATAGTACTACTATTAGAAGATATATGCTTATAAAAATAAGGCCATACTTATACATTGAATAGATTCAGAAGTTTCTGGAAGGTTTATTCTGTTTTTGATGTTCCTAAGGCCTGCAAGCAACAAGCATTGTAGAAATTCTCATTTACCTTGTGTGTGACAGTCTTTGATACCATAGGGAACTGGACCAATTTATTATCTGGTCATGTCTGATTCTCTCATGTACACAAAAGAATGATAGGGGAATATGACATAGTATTATTTTCTTAAGGAAGCATATTCTTACTCACTATTGGGAAACTTTTGAAGAAAAATCTTCCAGTCTCACAGGAAAAAAGCAGCTGATAGACATTTGCTGACTTAAATGACAATCATTTTCTACAACTTGATCTGACACCTGAATCAGTAAATTTTATTTGCAAACTTTATATATCATATTGTTTTCTTAAGTGTTTATTTATTTATTTATTTTTAATTTGATTACTTTATTTATTTATTTTTGGCTGTGTTGGGTCTTCATTTCTGTGCAAGGGCTTTCTCTAGTTGTGACGAGCAGGGGCCACTCTTCATCGCGGCGCACGGGCCTCCCACTATCATGGCCTCTCTTGTTGCGGAGCACAGGCTCCAGATGCGCAGGCTCAGTAGTTGTGGCTCACGGGCCTAGTTGCTCCACGGCATGTGGGATCTTCCCAGACCAGGGCTCGAACCCATGTCCCCTGCATTGGCAGGCAGATTCTTAACCACTGCGCCACCAGGGAAGCCCAGTGTTTATTTTTAACACTTTAAAAATGATAGCACAAAATATATTCTGCTTTGAGAATTTTGCTTTAGATGAAAGACATCTTTTTGATACCAGAATTAATTATGAAATAAACATTCTTGTTTTTGACATATCTTTGGATATCAAATACTTGGATATTGTTTAATAAATGTAATAAAATTATTTAGTCTATCTCAGATTTAAGTTCATCCAAATTCGATAAATTGTTTTTTCAAATATCTAGAAAGAACCTAAATTTCTCTAAGGTATCTGTATATATAGGACAAATGCACCAATTCAAATAAAATCTAGTGTTTGTAAATCTAGAAATCAGTAGCAGTGCAATTGGTTTGGAAATGTAACACTAATTCTGTACCTACCGCAAACCCCAAGGGAATAAATTATTGTCATTATGTCATTTAAATTCTAGTTTAATTTTGGTCTCCTCAGAGTCAGATTTACTTTTAAATTTCTTTCAGAGTTTGGGATTCCTAAAATTATTTATATGGTACAAAACATGCATCTCCATCCAGGAGAGGAAAATAGTGTATTTTTTGGTTCATTTTTACTTTGTTTCCATAACATCCTTGACCTTATTTTTAAATTAAAACTGGGTTATTTTGCAATAAGGTATAATTTGTTCATTTATATGAACCGTATGTGGATTGAAAAAAAATCAAGATAAATCTTCATGCACAGCATACAATCAGATTACGCCTAGACTCTATATTTACGCGGGGTCTGATAGCAATCAATGGTTTAGCTTCATTGCATTTCAAGATGTATTTGCACCCAGTTGTCCAGTGGTAGTGTCCTCACCCTGGAAATAATTTAGTTGCAAATTGACTGGAAGATGGTGAAAATTGAAAGTTAAAATTAGAAATACTCATAATAAACAGCAGAAAAAAGGTCAGATGATGCCGCGCTATGATGAGATTGGAATGGCTGGTAAATGAGGTTTTGTGTTTGTCGTGAGATGTATGTGACATGCCTACCCAATGTCACTGTAATATCCAGCCTCGCAGAGGAGATTATCGGGAAAATTGATGCTGGAAAGAATTTTCTGTTAGATTGGGAAATTAGAATCACACTCTCTCCTTTGATGTGTGTGAGGCTTCTATACATTATGTTGCTCATCTAGGCAAAATTTTAAACTATCTTTTAACACCGAATATTCAGATTAACCTCATAAAACAATTGTCTTCTTGATCTGGACTACAGTGTTATGTGCACAGCCAACGGCTGAAACATCTAAAGCAAAGAATAAATCACAAAAAACAGCAGTGGATATGTAATGTATAATTTTAAAATCCTACATTCACCACGTAAAAACACTGTTTTCATTTGTGAATTATAACTAGTCAGCTCTTCTCAGAATTTTGAAATGTTTTCAGTGTCCCGGAGTTTTAGAGAAGAGATAGGTAATTAAACATTAGCAAAAATAATTATTTTCTAAGTTAGCATTTGCGAATGGGAGTAGATTTGCTTTAGTGTGATAAAGCCGTACTGAGACACCAGAGAGCACGTGTTATTGATGAATCTTTCAAGGTCACCTACGGTTATCAAAATATAAGACAGGAGCACATGTTAAAATATATAAAGTCCACTTGGTTAGGGGACAAAAAGAAGTGTGATTTTTGTCTTTTGGGATTAGCATCATATAAAAGTGCTTTTCTGGTTCTTTGGTAATTCAGTGGATTTAGAGCCAGAGATATTTGGAAAACATAATTTTTCTGATATCGACATTGTTAGTCTTTTAAAATTGAGGTGTCCTATTCTTTTTTGGGAATCAGGAATAATCACACCAGAAAAGGAGCTAAAAGTCAGCGTGGCAGGGGGAACCCAGCCACTCGTGCTGGCAAAAGAAGAGGATGTGGCGACAAAACGATCAAAACCCACAGAGGACAATAAATTCTGTCACGAGCAGGTAAATGTTTTTTCTTTTTCCCTGTACTGTGTAAACATGTTATTATTATTATTATTATTATTATTATTGCCCTTGATAATTTTAGAGCCTCCAAACCATTCCATGCTGTTGAAATGTATGTAGACACTGATTGGCAAGGTAATTAACTCATGGTGTGACTTCTAATGCTCTGAAGTCATCAAAATCCATTAACTAATAGTGACCATGTTTATTCACTATTTTCCAGTTCTATCAGTGTCCTTATTGTAACTACAATAGTAGGGACCAAAGTCGTATCCAGATGCACGTTCTGTCACAGCACTCAGTGCAGCCGGTCATCTGCTGTCCCCTCTGCCAGGACGTCCTCAGCAACAAAATGCACCTCCAGCTGCATCTGACGCATTTGCACAGTGTGTCTCCGGATTGTGTGGAGAAGCTGCTTATGACAGTAAGGATACCAAATGTTTATGCATATGTGACATAATCTCTGTAAAGGTATCAACACAAAATCTGTAATTATTGTTTGATAGAAATTTATTTCTTCTGTGTAACAGCACCAAGCTCTTACTGATTGTGTGGTAGGAATCACAAGTAAAGGCCCATTTGTTGTCTCTCGTGCTTTGGAATAAACCCCAAATATGATACAAGGCATAGCTTATTCAATAACACAGATTTTGCTGACTTCTTCTCATGCCTGTAATGTTAATCAAATGATTCATGTGGGTACCTTGAGTTTCATATTTTCCTGGCTATCATTTCTTGCTTACAAAAACTTTCAAACCATATTTCTTAAATGTTTTCAATTTTTGTTGGAGTATAGTTGATTTACAATGTTGTGTTAGTTTCAGGTGTACAGCAAAGTGAATCAGTTATACATATACACTTATGGATATACATATCCACTCTTTTTTAGATTCTTTTCCCATATAGGCCATTACAGAGTATTGAGTAGAGTTCCCTGCTATACAGTAGATCCTTATTAGTTATAAACCATATTTTTTAATAAAAGAAAAGAAGAACACTGTATCACAATAGCATTGATCCAAAATTTGAAGGAAGAGCATTGGCCTGTAAGAGTCACAGAATGTCCCTGCTTTGGTTGGAAAGATGAAACTGGGATATGCTACTAAACAAGGGCAGATGTGACAGAGTCTGTGATTTCTGGGGTACCTTTGCCATGATCCCCTTTGGTTTTCACAGGTGCCTGTCCCTGATGTGATGATGCCCAACAGCTTGCTACTGCCAGCAGCCACCTCTGAGAAGTCAGAGCGGGACACACCTGCAGCCATCACAGCCAAGGGGGCCGGGAAATATTCAGGTATGCCAGCCTTGGACCAAGATCTGCACAAGACACACTCAGGGCCTTGCATCTGTGATGCTGGTCCAGCATTATTACTATCAAAGAATTTTTTTTTTTTTAAATCACAGGAGAAAAGAAGTATGGCATTTCCAAAAGCCCTAGTTTCTAAGGCATATTTAATATCTAGTTATCTGTAAACTGCCCTTGGGGGACCTAAGTATCAATGACCAGGAATATTTTTGTGTGTTCTAATTACTGAACATGCCAGTTATGGCCCTTGCTATCACGCTGCTGGTAGCATACTATAATTACCTTTGACTTATCTTCTTCCTTATGCTGAAATTCCTTGAGGTGAGGGGTGATTTCTGATTCACCTTTATATCCCCTGGGCCCAGTACAGTGCTTGCCATATAGTAGTTGCTCAAATAAATATTTCTTCAGCAACTCAATTAAGCAGAAACCTTTAGAAGCTCCTACTTAACAATATTCATTGGCGTTTGAACTGTAGACTTTCCTTCCTACAAGCGATGTTTATGCTTTATTGACACAGGTGAAAGTCCGATGGATGACAAAAGCATGGCAGGCCTTGACGATTCAAAGGCTGGTGTGGAAATAAAGAGTGAGGGGCAGAAACCAACTAAAGAACCCACAGAAGTGCCGGAATGGAATAAAAACAGCAGTAAGGATATGATAATCTCCGACACACTGCAGGATCAATTAAACGAACAGCAAAAACGGCAACCACTCTCTGTTTCGGACCGTCATGTTTACAAGTATCGCTGTAACCATTGTAGCTTGGCTTTTAAGACTATGCAGAAGCTTCAGATACATTCCCAGTATCATGCTATTCGGGCCGCTACGATGTGTAACCTGTGCCAGCGTAGTTTCCGTACATTCCAGGCTTTAAAAAAACACTTGGAAGCAGGCCACCCCGAACTGAGTGAAGCTGAACTTCAACAGCTGTATGCCTCCTTGCCCGTGAATGGTGAACTGTGGACAGAGAGTGAAACTATGGCCCAGGACGACCAGGCCCTAGAGCAGGAAATGGAGAGGGAGTACGAGGCAGACCATGAGGGGAAGGCAAGTCCAGCAGGAAGTGACAGTAGCTCTATTCCGGATGACATGGGCTCTGAACCAAAGCGGACCTTACCTTTTAGAAAAGGGCCAAATTTCACGATGGAAAAATTCCTCGATCCATCTCGCCCATATAAATGTACAGTGTGTAAAGAGTCGTTCACCCAAAAGAACATTCTCTTGGTCCATTATAATTCAGTGTCTCACCTGCATAAGTTGAAAAAGGTTTTGCAAGAAGCTTCCAGCCCTGTTCCTCAAGAAACCAACAGCAGCACAGATAACAAACCCTACAAGTGCAGCATCTGCAACGTTGCATACAGCCAAAGTTCGACCTTGGAAATCCACATGAGATCCGTGCTCCACCAGACAAAGGCAAGGGCTGCAAAGCTGGAGCCCAGCAGTCACGTGGCCGGTATGCACGGCGTCGGAGCCAACGTTAATAGTCCCAGCCAAGGGATGCTAGATTCCATGAGTTTAGCAGCAGTAAGCAGCAAAGATGCCCACTTAGATGCCAAAGAATTAAGTAAAAAGCAAACTCCGGAATTAATCTCTGCTCAACCTACGCATCACCCGCCGCAGTCACCAGCACAGCTGCAGCTGCAGCTGCAGCACGAGTTGCAACAGCAAGCTGCGTTCTTTCAGCCTCAGTTTCTCAACCCCGCCTTTCTGCCTCATTTTCCTATGACTCCGGAAGCGCTGCTGCAGTTTCAGCAGCCTCAGTTTCTCTTTCCATTCTACATCCCCGGGACGGAGTTCAGCTTGGGGCCAGATTTGGGCTTGCCGGGCTCTGCTGCCTTCGGGATGCATGGCATGACCGGAATGGCCGGGTCCTTGCTTGAAGACTTGAAGCAGCAGATTCAAACCCAACATCACGTTGGCCAAACTCAACTCCAGATACTTCAGCAACAAGCACAGCAGTACCAAGCCATACAGCCCCAGCTTCAGTCTCAAAAGCCGCCGCCGCCACCACCGCCACCGCAGCAGCAGCAGGCCGGCAAATTATTGAAACAAGAGCAAACCGCCGCGTCCAGTGCCGACTGCCCCATCATGAAGGACATACCCTCTTACAAGGAGGCGGAAGAGGTTGCTGAAAAGCAAGACAAGCCAAAGCAAGAGCTCATTAGTGAAGGCGAAGGGCTCAAAGAAGGCAAAGATGGAAAGAAGCAAAAATCCTTGGAACCGTCCATCCCGCCGCCCCGAATTGCTTCAGGGGCCCGAGGAAATGCAGCCAAAGCGTTACTGGAAAACTTCGGTTTTGAGCTGGTCATTCAGTATAATGAGAACAGGCAGAAGGTACAGAAGAAGGGCAAGAGTGGGGAAGGGGAGAGTACCGAGAAGCTGGAATGTGGAACGTGTGGGAAGTTGTTCTCCAATGTCCTTATTCTAAAGAGCCACCAAGAACACGTACACGGCCAGTTTTTTCCATATGGAGCGCTAGAAAAATTTGCTCGTCAGTACAGGGAGGCCTACGATAAGCTTTATCCCATTTCGCCATCTTCCCCAGAAACACCCCCGCCCCCCCCTCCGCCTCCACCGCTGCCTCCAGCCGCTCCGCAGGCTCCTTCCCTGGGGCCTGTGAAACTGCCAGGCGGGGTCTCCGCTCCGCTCCAAGCCCCACCGCCCACTCCCCCGCCGCCCCCACCGCCCCCACCGCCCCCACCTCCCCCACCTCCCCCTCCCCCATCTGCTCCCCCGCAGGTCCAGCTGCCCGTGTCCCTGGACCTTCCGCTCTTTCCTTCCATCATGATGCAGCCCGTGCAGCATCCTGCACTTCCTCCCCAGCTCGCCCTGCAGCTGCCCCAGATGGACACTCTCTCGGCCGATCTCACTCAGCTCTGCCAGCAGCAGCTCGGATTAGATCCCAATTTCCTAAGGCATTCTCAGTTCAAACGCCCACGGACAAGAATTACAGACGACCAGCTGAAAATCCTGAGGGCTTATTTTGACATCAATAATTCTCCGAGTGAAGAACAGATCCAAGAAATGGCGGAGAAGTCTGGCCTCTCTCAAAAGGTTATCAAGCACTGGTTTCGAAATACACTTTTTAAGGAGCGGCAGAGGAATAAGGATTCGCCCTACAACTTCAGTAACCCTCCCATAACAGTTTTGGAAGATATCAGAATCGACCCCCAGCCCTCCTCTTTAGAACACTACAAATCTGATGCATCCTTCAGTAAAAGGTCGTCGAGAACCAGGTTTACGGACTACCAGCTTAGGGTTCTTCAAGACTTTTTTGACACAAACGCTTACCCAAAAGATGACGAAATAGAACAACTTTCTACCGTTCTCAATCTGCCTACCCGGGTTATTGTTGTATGGTTCCAGAATGCTCGTCAGAAGGCACGGAAGAGTTACGAGAATCAAGCAGAAGCTAAAGACAATGAAAAAAGAGAACTTACTAATGAGCGGTATATTCGAACGAGCAACATGCAGTACCAGTGTAAAAAGTGCAATGTGGTTTTCCCCAGGATCTTTGACTTGATTACGCATCAGAAAAAACAGTGTTACAAGGACGAAGATGATGATGCCCAAGATGAAAGCCAAACCGAAGACTCCATGGACGGCACGGATCAGGTGGTGTATAAGCATTGCACAGCGTCTGGCCAAACGGAGGCACCCAAAAACGCTCCTGCCCCGGCGGCAAGTTCTGGCTCTGGGACTAGCACCCCGCTGATCCCGTCACCCAAACCGGAACCGGAGAAGACGTCTCCAAAACCCGAATATCCCACAGAAAAGCCAAAGCCGAGTGACCCCTTGCCCCCTTCTCAAGGCGCCAAACCAGCGCTGCTCTCAGCATCCACTTCCTCAGACCCGCCGCCGGCCTCGGCCGCTCCGCCGCAGACACCAAAACAACCCCAGCTTATGGGAAGACCTCCCTCGGCCTCTCAAACCCCGGTCCCTTCCAGTCCACTGCAGATTTCCATGACTTCTCTCCAGAACAGTCTACCTCCACAGTTACTACAGTACCAATGTGATCAGTGCACAGTTGCCTTCCCGACTCTGGAACTCTGGCAGGAACATCAGCACATGCACTTCCTGGCTGCTCAGAACCAATTCCTGCACTCCCCGTTCTTGGAACGGCCCATGGACATGCCCTACATGATATTCGACCCCAACAATCCACTGATGACTGGACAGCTGCTGAGTGGTTCTCTCACACAGATGCCCCCTCAGACCACTTCCTCCCACCCCGCAGCCCAGGCCACAGCTGCTGCTTCCCTTAAAAGGAAACTGGATGATAAAGAAGACAATAACTGCAGTGAAAAGGAAGGCGGCAATAGCGGTGAAGACCAACACCGTGATAAACGCTTGAGAACCACCATCACCCCTGAACAACTGGAAATTCTCTATGAAAAATACTTATTGGATTCCAATCCTACCCGGAAAATGCTTGATCATATTGCACGTGAAGTGGGGCTCAAGAAAAGAGTCGTGCAAGTCTGGTTCCAGAACACACGAGCGCGAGAAAGGAAGGGCCAGTTCCGGGCAGTGGGTCCAGCCCAGTCTCATAAACGGTGTCCCTTTTGCCGAGCCCTGTTTAAGGCGAAATCAGCCTTAGAAAGCCACATTCGCTCCCGGCACTGGAATGAAGGAAAGCAGGCAGGTTACAGCTTGCCACCAAGCCCTTTAATATCAACAGAAGATGGGGGAGAAAGCCCGCAGAAATACATTTATTTTGATTATCCATCTCTGCCATTAACTAAAATTGATCTCTCAAGTGAGAATGAATTGGCTTCTACAGTGTCAACACCTGTTAGCAAAACAGCAGAGCTGTCGCCGAAGAATCTTTTAAGCCCTTCTTCTTTTAAAGCAGAATGTTCTGAGGATGCAGAGAATTTAAACGCCCCTCCTGCTGAGGCTGGGTATGATCAAAATAAAACTGACTTTGATGAGACTTCGTCAATTAATACGGCGATCAGCGACGCCACCACCGGAGATGAGGGAAATGCGGAAATGGAAAGCACCACGGGAAGTTCTGGAGATGTGAAGCCAGCTCTATCTCCTAAAGAGCCGAAAACTCTCGACACTTTGCCAAAAACAGCAACCACACCCACCACGGAGGTCTGCGATGAAAAATTTCTCTTTTCTCTCACGAGTCCCTCAATACCTTTCAACGATAAAGATGGTGACCATGACCAAAGTTTTTATATCACGGATGACCCCGATGACAATGCTGACCGCAGTGAAACGTCCAGCATAGCTGACCCGAGTTCACCAAATCCATTTGGATCCAGCAATCCTTTCAAATCCAAAAGTAACGATCGACCAGGTCACAAGCGTTTCAGAACCCAGATGAGCAATCTTCAACTCAAGGTTCTCAAGGCTTGCTTTAGTGACTACCGAACTCCAACCATGCAAGAATGTGAAATGCTAGGGAATGAGATTGGTCTGCCCAAACGCGTGGTCCAGGTGTGGTTCCAGAATGCAAGGGCAAAGGAAAAGAAATTTAAAATTAACATAGGGAAGCCTTTCATGATCAATCAAAGTGGCACGGAAGGCACCAAACCAGAGTGTACCCTCTGTGGGGTGAAGTACTCCGCCCGCTTGTCCATCAGAGATCATATTTTCTCCAAACAGCACATTTCAAAAGTGAGGGAGACCGTTGGGAGTCAACTTGATCGGGAGAAAGATTACTTGGCTCCGACGACCGTTCGACAGCTGATGGCACAGCAGGAACTTGACCGTATAAAGAAAGCTTCGGATGTGCTGGGCTTAGCGGTACAGCAGCCAGGCATGATGGACAGCAGCTCCCTTCATGGCATCAGTCTGCCAGCAGCCTATCCAGGACTCCCCGGCCTCCCCCCAGTCCTTCTCCCTGGAATGAACGGTCCATCCTCCTTGCCTGGATTTCCACAAAATTCAAACAGTAAGTCATTTCAAGGAGGGTCTGTCTAATTAATTAAATAATATTAGGCAGCCAATGACATGCAACCAAGAACAGGGTATGTTGGATCTCTTTTAATTTCAGAAAGTTAAACCATTATGTTATTTGAAATATATATTTTAGTGGCTATAGTTAATAACTTATAGAAATAAGCCAACCTGCATGTATGCAGAAAAAGAAAGACAAGGTAGATCAGAGTCTCAGAAATATATTGTTTATATCATTATATCTTTATATTTTAGAAACATTCCTTTAATATACTCATTTCAAAACTGATTTCAAGCGGCATTTTAGCACAGGCACGTGGTATACATATTAAGAAAGTGAAGCATTAAGTAATATATCCATTGGTTTCCGAATTTATGTAATTTCCAAGAGACACTGATTTTTTTTTTCTTTTGGTTTTGTACTTTTGGGGTTTCTTTTCCCCCTTAAATGCCAGGAAGTTCAAAAGCTAAGGGCCCTCTAGCCACAGGAATTCCCCTGCATTACACCTAGGAGGTAATAAAGCATATATATGTAAAGTTTAACTACTAAAAATATGACTTCTGTGATCATTTGTAATTTAGTATTGCTATATTATTTTGCTTTTAGTAGCATTCATTTTGTTACTTGTTATTTATGTAAATTTAGAACCTTAAAAATACATTTATATTACTCCATGCCTTTCCACCACCACCCCTAGCCTAGATTTATAATAAAGACAGACCAAAATGGTAAAACCATTTGAGGCAATCCCCGATGAAGAATCCAATTCTGTGTTTATCAAGAGAAATGCAATTTGTACAGTTTAGGTTCTGTGAGTAAGTATAGGTATCCAATTTTCTTGGGCTGAAAAAAATTGAAGATAGTGTGCTAGGCATCCATGTAGCTACACATATAACACAAGTTGTATATTATCCAAAATGGAAAAAAAAATGATTCTAGTTTCTTCTTTAAAGTAAGTTTTATTTTCCAAGTTAACAGTACATTTAAAAAAAAAATTTTACAAGGAAATTATGACATTCCAAAGAGACATCTAGAATGAACTAATTACATTTATCTAGAAAGTTTCCAAAAACACAAAAGGAAAGCTTTTTTTCATTTTCCAAATTGGACTTTTACATAAATTTCAAACTTTTCAATTTCATCCTTCTCTTATGGCGATTTACATTTTAATGTGACTCTGGAAGATATTCCCATTTTAACTTTTATTTTGGGAGACATGAAAACGATGATATCAAATGACCCTTTGGCTACTGATAGCTCATCTGATTGGTTCCCTGTCCAGAATGACTTGTTGGCATTAGAGAGAAGCAGAATGAATCTGCACATATAAAAAGTTTTACCAAGAAAATTTCTGCGAGGTCTTTTCCTTTAACTATCACACCAGCTACCTTCCCCTGCCCGCCTATGAATGTATTAGTCTTCTAGTCTCACTTTATATATCACTGTAAGTATTAATTGACATCTAGAAAAATGTCTTATGTAGAAAGACTCCTGTGATCAGTTACATAAAATAGAGCTTTTCCACATAGTGTCTAATGTGGAAAAATTCCATGAGCACTTATATATAAATTTTATAATTATGTAAAATAGAATAAAATTTGATATTTACAATTGGCTAAGAACACTTGAAGTATCTGTGCCTTTAATGTACAAGTCAGCTTTGATTGATGATCCTATGTAGTCACCCCACTAAGTGGTGGTCAGAACATCTTGTTTTTCTCTCCACTGGATCAGAAGGCCTTTGCTTGGACAACAGGTCCTTCCCTGACTACCCTTCTGGTTTGTCACTCTGAAACTGGTACCCTGAGGGCTATACAAGAGAAAGCCAGGAGGGAGGAGAGAGAAGATATTTATGAAATATTTCCTAACCTTTCTCCTCATTCTACACACCATAAATATAATTTACATGCTCCCCCTGAAATATAGGCCCTTTTTATAACTCTCAGAATTGTGGGAAGATGTTAGAGGCAGGCCCTCCTCAGACAGCACTATTTTTAAATGCATCAGGTACTGAGGGCACCACGTATCTGCTGCTTCATTAAATCATGGACCAAAACAGACCGGAGAGTGTTATAAAGAGAAAAGGTCCAGGAACATACCTACTGGAATTTGCAATTTCTCTTGAATTAGTTCTTTGTTTGTGAAGGAGTTTAAACATTAGCACAGCAGAGTTATCAGCAGGATCCCATCTGAGAGCCTGAATTCCCACACTTCCAGCTCACATCTTTTTTAGGTTAATTGATCTGTGGTGGGTAAAGCTGAATATTTTAATCATCTCATGGAGTAGAGCTGTGGCTCTCCATCTTTCTATCAGCATCTTTCTACTGTATTATTTTTCATCAAACAAATATCTCCATCGCTCTATGGAAGAAATAGACGGACCAGCTAGGTGAAATAAAAGAAGAAAATTGCTTCATAAGTAAAATATTTCTGTATCTCTTCCATGCCCTGGGCTCTTGTAACAGTTTGTTATCTATATGAATAAACTTTGACCATATGATGTGTTCACCTTGGTCCCATTTTAATGGGATTTAATTATGGAAAAGGCTTCATTTTAAAGACACCTCCATCCCTCTGAAGTTAGATTTCAAGGTTTTGTTCCTAAGAAAATCACTAAAAAGGGACTCCATTGAATGAGATATGCTGTAAAGTAAGTAATAAGTGTGATTCCGAAGGCTACACCCCAAAATTGACTTAATTGCAGTGTACATGTTCAGTTTTAGCATTTATCAACCTCTAAATTTCCTGATTTAAATACCCATTTTATTCCTTTTTTTGGTGGAATTCCTGTTCTGTTTTAGCAGCTTTAATTCTCACAAAACCTCCTTACCATACTTCCAAGAAATCTTCAAATTATTTAGTCTTTCGAGATCACAAAGAAAACCCTTTGAAGAGTAATATCCATCATGTATGCCTGCTTTCTGAACAATGACTCAGCCTGTGTTCAGTATCACTACTTATTATCATTCATGTTTGATAAAATAAATTATTTTATACTAAAAATTTTTTCCACAATTGTCTTTTTCTATCATGATCATATGCAAAAAGGGAACGTGACAATAGAAAATCACATGCCTGTACACCTGGAAAAAGAAACCTTTAAATTTACATTTTATCCTTTAGGATGTTAGCTTCTTTTGGTTAGGAAAATAACTTGATTTTCTATTTTTAATGTATTTACTTTATTGTTTTAAGCAGTGTCTGATTTTTATATGTTCCATTAGTCTTTGGAAATACTGCCTAACCCAATTCCCTTAAATGGAACTTTAGAACATGGCTTTTGCATTTTTCTCATACTTCAGTGTAATTTACTAGCACTTTTGGGGTAAATCTAGATAAGAGTAGGTCTTTAATAATTTTGGCACAATTGTCTTTGGCCCATGTACTTAATTAGTTTTGTTTTCCACCTCAATAGTAAATTTTTCCTCTGGGACACCTAGATCAAAGCAACTTGGGGAAAAGACACTACCTCTACGTTCATGGTGAGACAGGCATTTTCTTCTGAAAAGCATTACTTTGGGGAATAGGCAGCTGTTTCAGGAAAACAAAACCAAATAAAATGATGGTAAAAACTTTCATCTCTCTGTGAAATTTCAGAGAATTGGAGCAGGAGTTAGGGAACAGGAAAGAATGTAACTTTGTAGTTACCACCACTTATTTTGCATCCTGATTACTGTTCAGTTTTTCTCTTCTATATGTGGTTTTCATATATCAGTTGACTACTGAACTTTTGACTGCAAACTTCTACAAGTTTATGTCTTTTATTAGTAGACCCAATGTACATTATTCATTATCCTTAATCTGTATCTTTTTTCCTAAAACTTTTACTTAACAGCTGATTATTTAAGTCAGCTTATTCCTCAAGATGTTGCATTCTTAAAAACCTCTGGTAGTCTTTAACTATAGTAGTTAGGATTCCTATGGCAGTCTTCAAAAAAATTTCATTACTTCATTATATGACCTCTAGATAGGAATTTGTAGACCTCATCTGATGGGAAAGACTGAGTCAACAGCTACTGATCTACTTGCTTTCTAACTACCACTGCTATTTTTTTTGTCTTAGCTCCTTAAAATTTCTCTTGCCTTAAATTTTCACGTCAGAGAGATAGGTGAGCCAGCAATTTCTTTAGATATAGGGGGGAGAGCACTTAGGTGGAAAGAGGTGCAATTATTGAGTACGAAGTCTAGATATACTAGACCCAGAAATAAGGCAGGCTTTATGAGTTGGCAGAAGAAGCTGGCTACCAACATAATGTCATCCTGACAATGCAAGGAAGGACCTTCTGTCCTTAGTAAAACTTCTTCTGCCAGAATCACTCATGCCTGAAATTCTATTATTAGGTATTAATTCTTCTGACTTAATACATTATCCTCTGTTAAGTGGAAAGTAGCATAGAATATCATGAAATCAGAATATCATAGCAGAAGAAACCTCAAGTTATCGAATCTAGTATATATTGATCCTTTTCAAAAATAAGTGTATTTATATCTCTGTTTTTTTTCTTGCAAATAAAATTTTATAGAGAGGCAAGTGGAAAGCAGATCAAGATACCAGGCGTCATAGTGTAGGAATAAAGGCAAGGGAGTTGTTGGTTTGGGCCCCCAAAAGCAACTCCATTGCTTCAGAGTTTTGGGCTGTGTCTAAGTCCCATGGAATCCGAGAAGTCTATCATTCTAATTTTTTATTTACTTTTTATTTTTTTGCGGTACGCGGACCTCTCACTGCTGTGGCCTCTCCCGTTGTGGAGCACAGGCTCTAGAGCGCAGGCTCAGCGGCCATTGCTCATGGGCCCAGCCGCTCCGCGACATGTGGGATCCTCCCGGACCGGGGCACGAACCCGCGTCCCCTGCGTCGGCAGGCAGACTCTCAACCACTGCACCACCAGGGAAGCCCTATCATTCTAAATTGGATTAAAGATCCAGGAATTTACCAATTCATTCCTACCATACCCCTGCCAATCTTAAGCCATTTTCTTTTAAATTTATTTTGAATGTGTCATCCATTCTTCTGTAAAATGTAGATACTTGTTATCAGTTTCTCCTGGAAATACAATGTTATTATTTTCAAGGATTGTTTTTTCTTTTTTAATATTCCAACTGTTTAACATTTGAAATTGATTCAGTTAGACAGGAAGATGAATTTGAGTGGCAGCTATAAAATTTAGTTGCCCCACCTCCGTGTCTACCATCGAGCTGTATATTTCTGTCTATCAAGTCACTTCACAGCTCTAGGACTCAATTTTCTTAAAAACATGGAATTTTTAGCATCTGTCCCTACTTACTATTGAGGATATTGGGAGACTATTCTCGAACATGATGGATATTCCTTAGAGATTATTACTAATACAACTACAGAACTTATTTCAAAGCAGATCAGAGAAGACTTGAGTGTGGTAAGGCTAAAAAGAAGAGCAGCCAGTAATAAGCTAGGCTAATTGACGGTAATATGATAATGATTGGGGTCAAGTTGAGAGTGACGTTGAGCACTTGAGAGTATCTTGAGTGCTAAGCCTAAGACAAGGTTTCTCAGCTGGATAAAGACAAATTAAGAAAGTTCTTTTTCTAGCTAAAGAAATGTGTTTTTGTGTCACTTGTTTTTCATTTGTTTCTTTCCACACCCAAATGTTGCATTTAGCATAGAAGTAAGAATTCAGCCAATATTTAAAAGATGGTTGTCTCCACAGCTATGCGCTAATAACTGAATCTTCATTTACCTTCTCCTAGTTAATTCTCCCATCAACCCATCAGGCCTCCATCATGGTCCTTGCCCCGATTTTTTGGTAGCAAACCTTCCCTCGTTCAGGAACGAACCACCACCCAATTAGGTTTCCAGTCTGTTCCTCTTTCAATCAACTCTATTTGCCTCTAAAAAACAGACTCAGGGAAAGTTCCCTTTTCCCTTTTCTATCCTGAGCTGTCTTTTAGTTTCTCCCCCAACTATACAATGCCTACAAATGGCTTTGTAATAGGTTCTTACCAGCCACTGCATTAGATTGAGTACTTGAAATCCGGCAAAGATCTCTTCTATTTCAGTATGAGTCATACTGTACCCGACTTGTGTCTGCCTACTGAGCATTTAGTTTCCTTCCTCTAATGAGATGAGAATCATGTTTGCCTGCTACAAGCAAACCTGGAAGAAGCATGTTTTGGGGGTGATGAAGTTGTGTGTTAACACATTCAATTCCTATCAAATACTCTTAGCCAAAGTGTCAGGATAATAATGAGAGCTTACCCTGCACCCTTGACACCGCAATCAGGCCTCACCATGCTCGGTGCTAGTAAAGAAGAGCTGTGACTTCACTGTTAGTTGTTTCTTGGTGTCTTCAGTGGACATTTACCGTGGTTATTTAATTAGCTTATCACCTTCTTTATTCAGTGCAAAGGTATTTTTCTACCGGAACTTAGGCAGACAGGTTTCATTTTAGTTGCTACCTAATTATTTTTAATGAACGTGGTAATTATCAGACTGCTCCCATGAAGGACAAGTGAGTCTGCCTTCC